>NC_000070.6:123502380-123697380 GCF_000001635.26 Mus musculus | reverse complement strand
CAGCACTTGGGAGGCAGAGGCAGGTGAATTTCTGAGTTCGAGGCCAGCCTGGTCTACAGAGTGAGTTCCAGGACAGATGGGACTATACAGAAAACCCCTGTCTCAAAAAAAAAAAAAAAAAAAAAATCCACAGAGGGCAAATAAGCAGATGAAATAATTAAATAATAGAAAATATCATTGTTAGCCTTAAAAATGCAAATTAAGAGCTTGAGATTTCCCTGCTCATTTATGAGAAGCACACAAATTAAAGAACCATGGCCAGTAGGGATGCGAAAACCCCACATCTCTCCTATGTAACTGCTGTGCGTGTAAATGGAGGAGCCTCTCAGAACCTGTAAAATATTCTCTTTAAAATGAAAAACCAGGCTGGAGAGATGGCTCAGCGGTTAAGAGCACTGGCTGTTCTTCCTGAGGTCTTGAGTTCAATTCCCAGCAACCACCTGGTGGCTCACAACCATCTGTAATGGGATCTGATGCCCTCTTCTGGTGTGTCTGAAGAGAGCTATGGTGTACTCCTATACATGAAATAAATAAATCTTTAAAATGAAGTATACCATTACCATATGACTTGGGAGTTGTACTCCTTGGTGTTTGTCCCAGATAAAGGAAAGAAGATATCCACACAAATATGCACAGGGCTATCCATAGAGGCTTTCTTTATAACAGCCCAGACCTGGAAACAAGTGTCGCACGAATAGGTGAGTGGATAAACAAACGGTGGTGGTATGTTCATGTCAGGTTCAAGAGTTAAGCTTGAGCCCATCCCCAAAACACATGTGCGCATTCTGATTTCCTAGACCAGGGAATGTAGCTTTATTTGGACAAAAGGTCTTTTCAGAGGTAATTATGTTAAATGTCTTTTTTTTTTTTTTTTTTAAATTGTGGGCTGGAGAGATGGCTCAGTGGTTAAGAGCGCCGCTGACTGCTCTTCTGAAGGTCGTGAGTTCAAATCCCAGCAACCACATGATAGCTCACAACCATCCCTAATGAGATCTGATGCCCTCTTCTGGGGTGTCTGAAGACAGCTACAGTGTACTTACATATAATAAATAAATAAACAAATCTTTAAAAAAAAATTGTATGTGTGCACAAAAGCCAGGAGAGGGGTCAGATCCCCTCGAGCCAGAGTTACAGGAGGCTGGGAACTGCTTGCTTCAGCTATGTAATGAGTTCGTCTTGGGCTATATGAAAACCTGACAAAAAAATAAATAAATAACCTCAAACAAAGTGTGACCGGAGTGTTGTATGTAAATAAATAAATGAATGAATAAATAAATAGAAAACCTTAAACAAAGTGTGACTGGAGTGTTGTATGCCTATAGTTCCAGTGGGCAGAAGAATTGCTAGAATCCAGGAAGCTCTTAGCTTGCCTGGGCAGCATAGTGTAAGACCCTGGGTAACTAGTTTCACCCAGAGCTGGAAGGTCCCAGAGAAGAGTCTGCCTTACAGACCTCAGGGGACAGAGCAGCCAATGCCTGTGCTGACACCTCAGTTTTCAAACTTCTGGGCCCCAGAACTGTATGAGAATAAATATTTATTAATTTAAGCCCCAAAGTCTGGGATGATTTATTAAGACAGTTCTAAAAAACAAATACACCTTGGGATATTTACTTAGCCATAAAAAAGAGCAGATTAAATACCTGTAATGTGGATCTGAAGGGCTGGGGGAAAAAAGGCAGGAGGTAATAGGGTGCACTTATAATCTCAGAGCTTTGAGAGGTGGGAGCAGGATCACAAGTTTGAGGCCAACGTGGGGTACTTACAGTGAGACCTTGTCTCAGGATGGAGTTAGAGAGGCACATGCCTTTAATCCCTGCACTCAGGATGCAGAATGGAGGTCTCTGTAAGTTCAAGACCAACCTGATCTACATCACTTTGTAGTGAGTTTCAGGCTGGCCTTGAACTCACAGGGATGTCCTGGTTCACCCTCCAGAGTCCTGGGATTAAAGGCATACATCACTATGCCCAGCCTCCAGACAAGCTTTAACAGTCTATAAATCCTTAGGAAAGGAAGGCGCCTGGTGAGCCCCTCCCCCTTCTGTGCTCTATTGTGCTTTTTGTTATGGTGGTAAAAGTCCAAATGGGATAGATAGAGTGACATAGAAACACATCTCTACTCTGTACTGCAACAATCGCCTGCTTTCAGTCTTGTATTATAGGCATGGCAGATGTAAGCACTGGAGGAAGGGTCCTCGGGGTCCCGATCCTCACTGTAACTTCCTAGAAATTTAAAATGACTTTGAAATATAAAGCTAAAAATAAGTTAACCGTCATGGGGCAATCTTTGTGAGTGATTAATGTTTTGACTGGACTAGTGATTGCATTGTGACTACTGTTCTTAAAATTCATTTAACCAGACCCTTCACTTGGGGACATGTTTAGGTTATTATTATTATCATCATCATCATCATTATTATTATATTTTCTTTATTTACATTTCAAATGTTATCCTCTTTCCTGATTTCCCCTCCGAAATCCCCCTATCCCCTTTCCCCTCTCCCTGCTCACTAACCCACCCACTCCTCCTTCCTGGCCCTGACATTCCCCATACACTGGGGCATATAGCCTTCACAGGACCAAGGGCCTCTCCTCCCATTGATGACCAACTAGGCCATTCTCTGCTACATATGCAGCTGGAGCCATGAGTTCCACCATGTGTACTTTTTGGTTGGTGGTTTGGTCCCTGGGAGCTCTGGAGGTATTGGTTAGTTCATATTGTTGTTCCTCCAGGTTTTTTGTTTTTAATTTAAAAAAAATTAGTATTTTTGGGTTGGTGAGACAGCTTAGCAAGTAAGAACACTGACTACTTTTCCGAAGGTCCTGAGTTCAAATCCCAGCAACCACATGGTAACTCTCAACCACCCGTAATGAAATCTGATGCATTCTTCTGGTGTATCTGAAGACAGCTACAGTGTATTTATTTATAATAATAAGTAAATCTTTGGGCCGGAGCCAGCAGGGACTGAGCAAGTGGGGTTGACTAGAGCAAGCAGAGGTCCTAAAATTCAATTCCCAACAACCACATGAAGGCTCACAACCATCTGTACAGCTCCAGTGTATACTCATATACATAAAATAAATAAATAAATCTTTAAAAAAAAACAACCTGGTATTCTCATGTCTAAGTGTTGCGTCTGCATGTATGTCTGTGTACTACTTGTATGCCTGGAGCCTGCAGAGGTCAGAAGAGGGTATTGGATCTCTTCAAACTGGAGTTAAAGATATTTGTGAGCCTGTTGGGTGCTAGGAACTAAACCTAGGTCCTCTGGAAGAGCAATGAGTACTCTTAACTACTGGGCTATCTTTCCAGCCACAGGATGGATGGATGCCCTTGCATATTTGAGGCAGGGCCTCATTATGTAACCCAGACTGGCCTTGAACTTGCGATTCTCCTATGTGGGACTCCTACATGCTGGGATTGTGGATGTACACAACCTTGACCATCCTAATTTACCTCAATAAAGTTGAATTTTTAAATTAAAAACAACAACCAAGGTTTGTGGAGAAATAAACTAACATTTCACCCTGAGTTTTCCTAGCCCAAGACTGGACTATGCTATCCTTTGCTACTCAGAATTTTAGAAATATCATATATCACTGAATGCTTTCATTCGAGGCTTGCATTGCCTCGCCGACATCAGCTCTGGAAGGGATGGATAGAAATGTGTGTCACATGACGGTGTTCTGAAGCCTGCAGCAGAGGAGCCGGGGATTGACCTGAAGCCTACTGGAATAATCTAGATAGTATCTTGCTGACGTATCTCAGGCCACCATGTGTGGCTGTAAACTGGAGTAAGCCCATAAAACCAGCCAACCATAGGCTGCAGCCTCAGCGTCCCGGAGGGAAATCAGTCCAGGACATCCGTGTTGGAAGACTGAACCAGAGGCAATAAAGGCTTTGCGTGTTGTGGGTCTTTTTCTAATATCCAGTTTGCCCCTGAGACCCTGAGCTGCCAGACTGCTCTTTTTATGCCATTCGAATCCTCCTTGTCCCGAGAGTTTATGACCAGAAGCCAGTCAACCATTCTTTGCTATTGATGAATAATAATGCTCTATTGCTCAGGGAAACACGTGGCTAATGAAAATATGAAGGAGGGGCTGGAGAGATGGCTCATCAGTTAAGGTCACTGGCTGCTCTTCTAGAGGATCTAGGTTCTACTCCCAGTACCCGCATGGCAGCTCACAACTGTCTATAACTCCAGTCACAGCTGTCTATAACACTGCATGAACATGGTGCACATATCTACACAGAAACACCCATATACATAAAAAATAAATAAAATGTTTTTAAAAGTAAATAAAATATGAGCTGGGCAGTGGTGGTGCACACCTTTAATCTCAGGACTTGGAAGGCAAAAGCAGGAAACATCTCTAAGTTCGAGGCCAGCCTGGTCTACAGAGTGAGTTCCAGGACAGCCAGGGCTATACAAAGAAACACAGACTCAAAAAACCAAAATAACAACAACATCATCATCAGCAACAACAACAATAAATAATGTAAATTAGGAAAGAGTTTATTTACAGGTTAGAAAATATTTAAACGGGAGCCTTTCCCATCTCAAGTGTTGAGACTGCAGATCCATACCCAATTTAGAAATGCATAGAAGTCTGGTCTGATGAGGCACATGGGTAATCCTAGCACACAGGAGCTTGAGGCAAAACTGTGAGTTTGGGGTCAGCCTAGACATTGTAACCAGACCCTGTCCCAGATGCCAGGAGGGAAGATGGGAGGGAAGAAAGGAGGGACGAGTAGATGGATGGATGGAGGGGGGACTGGAGCGATCTTGAGTAGGCTGGTACTTGGTTCCTAAATTGCCTCACAGGGAGTGGCAGGCTTAAAAGAGAGCCCAGATCTGAGATTTGTTAGTTACTTCCCTCCTTTCTGCAACAAAGTATCTGACAAAAACAACTTAGGGAACAAAGGGTTTATTTTAGCTCTCAGTTTTAACTATTTTCCATTAAGGGCCAGGAGGCGTGGAGCAAGAGAGTCAGACAGCTAGTCACATTGTATCTGGGTGTTGTTCTCTCTTTATTATTCATTGTAGGGCTATAGTACATAGAACTGTGCCTCCCTTATTTAGGGTGAATCCTCCTGCCTCAGTGGACTCCTCCCACAACCTCAACATCTGTTACACTCTAGTCAACCTTCCCCCCTCAGATACGCCCAGAGGTTTGCCTGCTAGGCTAGGTGACTCTAGATTCTGTTAGGTTCACAGTCTTGCCATTGCTGGGGACCTGGGTGGTTTTGTCTGTTTCATACAATCAAGCCTAACTATGGGTTAGTGCCACACATTTTGTCCCGCTTTTGCTATTGTGCCTGATTCCACAACTTTCACTGTCATGCCTCTGTCCTAGTAATGACCACAGTCTCAGAGGTTATAATTAACTTGTTCATTTGCTCATTCATTCATTCATTCATTCATTCATCTAATTAAGGAATATTCATTAAACACATTCTTGGAAACAGGAGATAAAACAGAGACAAAGTAGGCGCAGCTCCTTCCCCCCACAGGCTTTTGTTCTTGACCTTGTTGTGGGAGGGCTTTTTGAGATAGGCTGGTCTCAAATGTGCTATATAGCTCAAGCTAGCCTTGAACTCTTGATTCTCCTGCTCCCAGAGTACTAAGATGACAACACATACTACTATGCCTGGCTCTCAAACAGGACTCAGATAGCATAGCAACCCAGATGACAAAAGGATAGGGACTAAAGAAGCCTAGAACAAGGTAGCAGACCCTGCCTCAGCCACATCTACATGTCTGCCACCTTAATACCCTGCTTTTCTCCTTTTTCAAGCCAGAGCCTCTTCAGGAACCCTGTATTTGCTGTAATACAGTCAGTTATTCCAACATTTCTCTCTATTATGTCTTTTAGCTCTGTCACTCAAGAGGGATTAGGGTGTCCAGATGCTGAGGAGACAGTTATAGCCAGGAAGAGAAGTGACATCTAGAGATACAGATGTATCTATGCCATCATTGTACGTATGGGAAGAATCAGGATAGGGAGGTAGCTATGGCAGAGGACTTGCCTAGTATAAGCAAGGCCCTGGGTTTGGATCCCAGGTACCAACAACTACCACCTCCATCATCAACAATAACAATAACAAAAACAAAAGCTGTGTTCTGGCTTTAATCCCAGCACTCAGAAGGCTGAGACAGGAGGATCTCTGTGAGTTCAAATTCAACCTTATCTACATATGGAGTTCCAGGACAGCTAAGACTACACAGAGAGACCCTGCCTTGAAAAACAAAAACAAACTCTACAATAGCAAAAACGAGTAATAGCCTAAGAAGATATCTAGACAAAGAGGCACATGCATTCCATCTTAGCCTTAGAAGGAGAGACCAGGCAGGCCTCAAATTCATAGAGATATACCTGGCTTTGCCTCCTAAGTGCTGGGATTAAAGGTCTATTCCACCATTGTGTGGCTCCAACTTCTGAGCCTTTTAGAAGCCACAGGTATGAAGCTTAGTGGCTGGCCCCAGGGAGTAATTGCCTACTTTTGTTGAGTGAATGCCATGCTCCAAGTGTAGACGAAACAGTGTGACCCAAGCTGTTCTGGGCTCCTCCAAACCCAGCACAGAGGCTATGAGATTCCAAGTCCACTTGAGAGAATCAGTAATGGCCTGCTTGGAAATGGGATCCAGTGGAGGGGCGCAATGAAGGGCGCCCCTGGAAGGCAATCGTTCTGAAGCCTCTGCTACCTCTATTGTCCTGTGACAGACAGACAGACAGACAAGGATCTGATTGGATTCACTTCCATGTCCCCATGCACGTGGTATTCCACAACAAAAGATCGCTGAAATGAATTGGAGCCCAGTAGCCCAAGGTCATCGGCCCACAGCCAGCTGCAAAAATCTTGGCAAATCTCACCAGGAGCTCAGTCCCAGGGTAGTACAGTTGGAGCTAGGGACGTAGCCCTGGGGATTTACATTCGAACGTCCTGAATCCAGAAGGTTCCGGAAACTCCACCTTCTGACGACAGCTTGCAGCGTGAATAATTCAGGATTAGACTAGTGGTCAGGATTGGGAAGGTCATTGAGGGGTGGAAGGAGGAGAACCTTTAGATGTCCTCTAGACAGACAGGCTGGGCCTTCAGGGCTTTAGCAGTTCTCTCCCCAGCCTTGCAGCGGGTGGGCCCTGTCTATAGAGAGACCCTGCTCACAGCTCCCTGCCTCTAGAGACTGTTTCCCCTTGCTCTTCCTATGTCTTCAGCTTGCTCCCCAAACCCTGGTGCCCACAGTCTTGTCTCACTGGGCAAGCACTATGGCACTCATTTCTAAATTGGAAAATGACTTTTAAGCTTAGTATTTTTTGTGCCTCATGGAACCTTCCTTGGGGTATTATTGATCATAGTAACAACTAAATTTCACCAAACATTTTCTTTTAAAAGAATTTCATACGTGCATATATATCATCATGTGGTGTCTTCATCACATCCACTCCCCCTTCACTTCTTTCCACTTCCTCCTCAACTGTATACACTTTTTTCTTTTTAGATTTATTTATTTTATTTTATATTTATGAGTGTTTTTCCTATTGGTATGAATGTGCACCATATGCATGCCTGGTGCTCAGTGAGATAAGACGAGGTTACCCTGGAACTGGGTTCAACTACTCTTTACCCCTGATGTGTTCTGTTTGAAATCCACTGAGTTCACCTGGTGCTGCTTGTGTATGCATGGATACAGGGCTACTAATTCAAAACTTTACTTCTACTTGTTTATAGACAAGTCCTTACAACATAGTTCAGGCTGGCCCAGAACTCAGTTTGTAGCCTAGATTATTCTGTGTGTGTGTGTGTCTTTTAAAGATTTATTTATTTTATGTATATGAGTACACCATTTGCACTCTTCAGAGACACCAGAAGAGGGTATCCGATTCCATTACAGATGGTTGTGAGCCACCAAGTGGTTGCTGGGATTTGAACTCAGGACCTCTGAAAGAGCAGTCAGTGCTCTTAACCACTGAGCCATCTCTCCAGTCCGCCTAGGTTACTCTTGAACTTATGGTAATTCTACAGACTCTGCCTCCTAAGTGCTGGGATTGCAGTCATAAGCCACCACACTACGAAAGTTTTTATTTTTTAAATGTATGTGTAGAGTTAATGAAATGGCTCAGCAGATAAAGGTATTTTCAGCTAAACCTGAGGGCGTCCCAGAGAGCCCAGGAAGTTGGGAGAGGAAAATGGGGGGTGAAAAGGAGAAGAAGTGGAAGGGAGGAAATGGGGTGGATTTGATCAAAGATACATCAGGATGATGTGCTTGTATGAAATTCTTTAAAAATAAAATGTTTGGGGGGCTGGTGAGATGGCTCAGTGGGTAAGAGCACCCGACTGCTCTTCCGAAGGTCAGAAGTTCAAATCCCAGCAACCACATGGTGGCTCACAACCATCCGTAACAAGATCTGACTCCCTCTTCTGGTGTGTCTGAAGACAGCTACAGTGTACTTACATATAATAAATAAATAAATCTTTTAAAAAAAGCAGCTTTAAAAAAAAAATAAAATAAAATGTTTGGTGAAATTTAGTTGTTACTATGGTCCATAATACTGCAAATAAACATCAGATTATATTTAGATAATAAAATAATTAGAACTAACTCCCATAAGTTGTCCTTGGACCTCCACAGTTTGAGCCATGGCACATATATGTGCACACACATGCACACACACACATACACACACACACACATACACACACACACACAATGCGGTTTCTTTGGGGTGGGGGTGGGGGTGGTTGTGTTTTGTTTTCTTTTGTTTTGTTTGAGACAGGATTTTCTCTGTGTAATCCTGGCTATCCTAGAACTCACTCTGTAGACCAGGCTGGCCTTGAACTCAGAAATCCGCCTGCCTCTGTCTCCCAAATGCTGGGATTAAAGGCCTATGCCACCACTGCCCGGCTTAGGGGGGTTGTTTTTTCTTTGCGAAAGGATCTCATATGTAGACCTTTAACCCCTTGTCCTTGACTCTTCTCCTTACCCCTCTGTGTGCTCAGTGGTACAAGTTTTCTGGCAAGGTCTCTGCTGGCTTTGAACTTCTGATCCTTTACCTCTACCTCCCCGGAGAACCTTTGATTAATCATCTGGTTTTAGTTTTGCACTCGTAAGTGAAAGATCATAATGCTGTCTCTTGGGATGCCTTAATGATTCTTCGTTTTGCCTGCTGGACTGTAAACGCAGTGAGGCCGGTGGGCGGGGATCAGACTCATTCGGCTCAGCTATGTATCTTCAGTAACTAGCATGTAGACGTTCAAAACATATTCGTTGAATGAATGAGTCAGAAGAGATCTACCCCTGACATCAACCAGGGAAAGCGCTTTGCACAGTTACTGGAAGATATACCCGTGTGTTGGCTGTTCCTATGCAGGAACATTCTAGGCACATTCATTAATCTGCACCACAGAGGAGAGAAGACATGCCTACATCACTAGCTCACACATGCAGAAGGATCTTAATAAATGTCTTATCGGTGGAAGAAGCATCTTCCAAGCAAGGCGCTGCCTATAAGTGTCTCTAATCAAGAGACTGGATTCTCTTCTCCGGGCCTGGTTCCCCTCTTCTCTTTACCCTTTGGGGAAATGGAGCCTCCTGGTCTCTTGGACTCAGTTTTCCTAGGGCCTTCTCCAAAAGGTGCCCCAGAAGGGGTGACAGAATGTGGTTTTAGAGGAAGTGGGGAGGAGGGCAGGCTGGGGTTATTCCAGAACCCCGGCTGTGCCGGGCAGGGAGCCCGAGCCTGGGAGAGTCACCCTGGGACTGGCCGAGAAGAGCTCCCAGGGGCCGGTCAGGGTCAGCAAGCAGCCCCGGGCTGAGGGCGGAGAGGTCGGTCGCGCAGAGGGCGGGGAATGAGGGGTGAGAAATGACCCCGGGAACTCCGGAGCCGCTGCGAGGGGAGGGACCGCGAGAGGACACGAGGTCAGTGAGGAGGGGCGCGGGGCCACGGCCCCGCAGGGCACGGCGGGCGGGGTGCAGGGCGGAAAGCGCGGCGGGCGGGCGGGGGGCGGCGCCGGCGCCGGGGGTGGGGAGCGGGTTGGGCGGCTGCGCGGGCTCCGCTTCAGCCGCCGCCGCTAGGGCGCGGGGGGCGGGGGGCTCGGCGCCGCGAGCTCGGCCATTGTGGGAGCCGCTCCCCTCCGCCGCACCGCAGCCGCCCGCCGGCCTCCTCCTCGCGCTCACAGGGTAAGGCGCGGGGCGGGCTCGGGGGTCCCGGCTCCACCGCCGGCTACGCGGCGAGCCTTAGAGCGGGGCGGCCGCGCCCCAGCCCCGGGGCGGCTGGCGGACCGGTTGACAGGCAACCAGCACCGCTGCCGTGCGGGCCTCGCACCTGCAGCGCGGAGAGTGCGGGGAACGCAGGGGCGCGGAGCCCGGGTTCCCTCGGGCGGCCGCTGCCCCGGCCAAAAGGAGGCGTGTTTCCCGGGGGGGACAAATGGGGCACACGAGAGGGACAGGAGCGGGCAGGGCTGGGCAGGGCAAGTCGCCTCCGGATTCCTGAGATCGGTCGGTGCCACCGACGCCCTGCCGATCCTCGGTCACGCGTCCCCGCTCTTTGTCAGCCACGCGCGGCGGGCACGCGGACCCTCCCGCGTTGCCACCGGCTCCCGGGGGGCGCCCCTCCCCCACCGTGGGGGAGGAGGCGAGGTGGGGAGGGCCGCAGCCTGTCAGTGCCGGGTCAGATGCTTGTAGCGGACCCAGGTGACCTGGGGACCGTCGCGATGCACTGGGGGTGTGGGCGCGCGTTCCTTCCAACCAGGACTGGATGGAGTGACCAGAGTGATTGAGGAGTAGGGCGGAAGCCCGGAGGTCACACAGGTGTGAGTGTGCGTGAACGGTCGGGGACTTGTCAGCGAGCGGGGTAGAGCCGAGGAGGGCCGGGCTTCTCACGGAAGAGGCCTTGCTTTTGCGGGGGGCCTTTGTAGTAAAAATGGGCGTCTAGGAGGGGAATGGGCGGCTCTAGAATAAAGCAGGTGGTCTGAGAGGAGGGGCAGTTTCCTGCCCAGCGCTGAGGGTAGGATAGCACAGCCCGAGTTTCCTGGAGGTTGGGGCTGTCACTTCAGCACCTGAACGGACAAAAAAGGTGGCAAGTAGGTGCTAGATAGTAATGGTGAGACTGGGGGCAAATGCTGCGACAAAGGGCAAAGCTGTGCCAGTCCTTGGATCTTTCAACTCTTTCGGTGGTGAGAGAGGGTCTGAGTGTTCCATGAGAAGATCCATACGCTCCTGGCACAGGAATGTCCTGGCAGAGCTGTTCTATCTGCCATGGGTTTTATAGAGACCCCCCTGCACCGTAAGATGGTTCTTTTGTCTGAGTTCTGTGCTTCTGGGAGAGATGTCAGTGACCCAGGAGGCAGTCTCTGCCTCTTGCTGCTTCTAAGCTGAGATTCCCAGAATCCAGGAGGAGCTGTGCCAAAGACCCAGCCATTTAGGCCACTTTCCTGCTCTGCACAGCTCAGTATGCAGATATTCCCCGTAAGGAAAAGTTGACAGACAGCTCTTGCCTTCCTTGGACTCTAGAGCCCCAACAGAACTGTGTACCTGAGCTAGATCTGGGCCTTATAGGAAGGCCGACAGCTGAAGGCATGCACCAGCTTGGCTCTGAGAGCCCTTGGGGTGGTGGGCCATGTGTAGCAGATGGTTCTGGGCAGTGAACTGAGCCCGGCTGAGGGAAGGCTGCCCAGTCTGGCTGGTGGAACCCAGCTGGCTTGAAATGATAGTGATTCCACTCTTCTCCCTCCACTAGCTAAACTGACCAGAAAACCTGCCAGTCCTTACCATCACCCCTGCCCCCACGCTGTGTGATCTATTCCCGAACAGCCCTTGGAATGAGCCAATGAATATTTTATCTAATGCCTGCTGTGTGACATACATGGAACCAGCTAAGTTTACATGCACATTTCGCGGTGTCCTTAAAATATCCTCTAAGGAGAAGTACCGTCCCTCCCCCACTGTGCAGATGATGAAACTGAGTCCCTGAGAGGTGGAGTGACTTGACCCCGATCTCGACAACTGTAAGTGGCCACACCAGGTCTACCTTGCTTCAGGTTTGGGGCCGTGTCTAATCTGTGTGCTGGAGGAATCGGGAATTTCCACCTGTTCTAGCTCACGCCTCTTTCCATGCCTGCCGATGAGACCCTGCGTGAGCTTTTGAAAATCCTTTCCATCTGTTGTCCCATTTTATCCTTATAGCATTCCTGGGAGGTGAGAGGAAGGGGGAGGTAAAAGCAGATTCTGTATTGAGTGCTTACTGGCTACCTGGCATCAAATGGCAGGAACCAGTTTAGTTCTTGCAAACAACCCTGTGAGATGGGAGGCTAACTAGCACCATCTCCATTTTATAGGTGAGAATGTCGAGGGTGACAAGATTAAATGGCTTCTCTGGGGACATATAGCTAATGGATAATAATGGATAATGGAGTAGAATTTAAGCTCCTATTTTTCTGCCTGACAATCAGTAGTAAATGCTAACACTCACACAGTATTTTTGTTTTTGTTGTTTGTTTTTGGGGTTTTTTGTTTTGTTTTTGTTTTCTTATTGTAGACAATTTCTCTATGTAGCCATGGCTAGCCTGGAACTTGCCATGTAGACCAGGCTCACAGAGCTCTGGCTGCCTCTGCTTCCTGAGTGTTGTGATTACGGGCATGCTCTACCAGGCAGGCCTAGCTAAAAACTTATTTTATTGTTAATTCTGTGTATGTGTGTGGTTTGTGTATGGATATGTGTGCATGAGCACTGGAGCCTGAAGAGACTGGAGGAGGGCCTCAGCTCCCTGGAGCTAGAGTCACAGATAGCTCAGGCAGTTGTGATCTGCCAGAAGCAGGTGTTGGGAATGGAAGTCAGGTCTCCTACAAGGATAGTATACTCTCTTAACCATCTCTCTCGCTTCCTCTCTGTCTCTCATATATGAGTGTGTGTGTGTGTATGTGTGTGTATGTTACCTAATATAATTTTCCCCTATGCCTCATAAATTAGTCTTGGCATGTGCTATTTCGTTTTGTAAATGAAAAAAAAAAAACAAAACAAAAAACTGAGGTTCAAGTAGGTAAAGACGTCAAGTCAAGTCAGTAGCAGGCAGAGCCAGGATCCTTGTGTGACTCTTGATCCTTTATTTTATTTTATCCTTCACATGTATTCTTTCTCTCTTCCAGATCCCTTCTCCCAGGACATCTGGTCCTTCCTGTAGCCACTCTTGCTTGGACCATGTCTTCCTCTGATGAAGAAACGCTCAGTGAGCGATCCTGTCGGAGTGAGAGGTCATGTCGGAGTGAGAGGTCTTACCGGAGTGAGCGGTCAGGGAGCCTGTCTCCTTGTCCCCCTGGGGACACCTTGCCCTGGAACCTGCCACTGCATGAGCAGAAGAAGCGGAAAAGCCAGGATTCTGTGCTGGACCCTGCAGAACGTGCCGTGGTCCGAGTCGCTGGTAAGAATGATCCTCAGCGTTTGCTAGCTGGCTGCTGCAGGGTTGAGGGAGTCTGGGTCAGTGTGCACCTGCATGGTGAGGTGGTGAGAGGTCCTCAGAGTCAAGTCAGCTGGAATCTAACTTGTTGTTATGATGATTGTTATTGTTGCAAAGAGGATGAAAGAACGTTCAAGAGAAACCTAAAAAGAAAAAAAAAGAAAAGAAAAAAAAGGAAAAAGAAAGGAAAAAAAAAAAGAAAAAGGAAGCCTACTGCCCTGTTACCCCATGCTGAATGAGGCCTAGTTTCCTATCTGCACCTCTGCCCTGCGTTTCTCCCACTAGGCTGTAGTTTATGTACATAATAGTTACCTTGGTGGCCTGTGTCCCACTGTGGACCTGTTCTCTTCATTCATCCTTAAAAAGAGCTTCAGATTTACATCTCAGGCTTTATGGGTTATTTAAAATTGTTATTTTTGTATTTGTCCAGATAGGGTCTCACTATGTAGCCTTGGTTGTCCTGGAACTTGCTCTGTAGACCAGGCTAGTTTCAAAAATCAGAGATCGCCTTGCCTCTGCTTCCTGAGTGCTGGAATAAGAGGTATGTGCCACCACACATCCTCAGATTTTATCCCTAACTCCTAGTCTTTCCCCAGTGTTCTGCTGTAGTCGACAATGCTATAATGATTATGTTTAGGAATAAAAACTTTTGATTTCTGTTGTGTTATTTCCTTATAAGGAAGTCTTTGGAGAAGCCGACTTTAGTCAGATTGCCTTTCGATTGATTGTCGGTGTGAGGGCTAGGGGCTGCCTCCCCTTGACAGGTCAGAAGATGCCTGCCTGCCCTTTCCAAGCAGCTGTGCTTAGGAGTGTGGGTTTTGGTCTCAGAGGAGGCAAGGAGTCACAGGTGGTGATGAGCCATCAGTGTGGGTGCTTGCCACTGAATCTGGGTCCTCTGTAAGAGTAGCCGAGGCTTGGGGCTGGAGAGACTGCTCTTCCAGAGGTCCTGAGTTCAAATCCCGGCAGCCACGTGGTGGCTCACAGCCATCTGTAATGGGATCTGAAGCCCTCTTCTAGTGCATAGCCGAGGCTCTAACTGCTGAGCGTCACTCCAGCCCTCAGTGTTGTTTTTGACTTAATGAAAGAGCTGCCTTGCTGAGGGCATCCACAGCTGTCTCCCTGAGTATGCTCAGTACCACAGCAGATGTTGGTGTCACCATGCAGGTAGAAAGATAGGGAAGTGCCACAGCTAGTGCAGTGACATCTCCAGCTCTCCGTCCATTGCCAAGGTCTGTCCTGCTGTCTGCTTCGTGTCAGACAGATAAGACACCTTAAGTGTATTGTATGTTACCACACCCTCTGATCAACCTCATGGTTCCAGTTCCCTCACCAGGTGACTGTCAGAACATTTTATTCTAAAGGGCAAACCTGCTAACTGTTACCCAACCACTCAGAAGCCATCTTCGGCTCTTCATTGCCTGTGACGTAAAGGCTTCAACATAAAGACCCACCCCAAGCCAGGCCCCATTCTATCTCTTCCGCATCACTGGCCGGCCAGCCGGCACCTCTACCCCTGCAGCGCTGTACAGTAGCTTGCTTGCTCTTCAAGGTATGCAGCTTGTGGGATCCAACCTCTACGCTTTAATTTCCTTCTCTGCAAGATGCTTGCAGTTCTCCTCCTCCTCCTCCTCCTCCTCCTCCTCCTCCTCCTCCTCCTCCTCCTCCTCCTCCTCCTTCTCCTCCTCCTCCTCAAGTATCAGCCATTCTAGCCCTAAAGCCTCTAGTGGTACCCAAAGCCTCCTCCTCCACTCTTAGGTTCATACTTCTCTCTCCTCCTGTTCCCTTGCATAGCAAAGCAGTTAACCCACAGGGAGCCCACCATTCCCTCACTCATGACTGTGAGCAGCTCAGTGCTGTGGCTTATTTTATGTGTCGACCTTTTGTGACTTACCCAGGGCCTTGTGCATGCTAGAGGTCATCAACTAAGGAGTGTCGACCAAATAAGTGCAAGAAGTATTTAGTGGGCGATTGTGAAGAGGAACAGGCAGTGGACTGTAACGGGAAATTAGAATTGAGAGGGTTATGTAGACTTGTGGGTCAAGAAAGAAGCAGGAGGGAGCTCCAAAGGAGAGCAGAGAGCAGAGAACCTTGGCAGGTAGGCTGCAGTTTGAACTGCTGGTGGGCCAAAGAGAGCCCTTGGAGGAAGTCCTTCTCAGCTGTTTTGCCCCTGAGACATCATCTAGTAACAAAGTTTGGAGCAGGCCAGGAAGGGGTTTACTTGCTAGCCTTAAAGGGGCATAACTCAGGGGGCTCTGACTCACAGGCCTCTTGTTCTCCTGAAGGCAGAGAGGATGCCTCATTTTCCCTTCTTTATATTCAAATTCATCTTCCATCACCCACACGTAGTTCTAGATGGCTTTGTGACAATTTCTCCTAAGTCTCCTTAGAGAAGACCCTGGTGTTTAAGATTCTGGTCTAGGCAATAAGTCAAAGGGTTTCAAGGTAGCCTAATCCTCAGGCAAAGGCCCTCAGGACCCTGCCTGGTCAGCAGAGCAAAGGATAGGTGCTGGGCTGGGCTGTGGTGCTTTGTTTCTGGCAACATGATGGTCCCTGCATGCCGACACCACCAACGACTGTCTTGGGGAGGGGGCTGGACCAATGAGGCTGGAGATGGGGAAACTGCCGTGTTTAAAAATAGCCCTGCTGCAGTTGGGTGTGTTTCTTTAGCAGGAGAGGAGAGAGGCAGCAGAGACAGGCGAGACTGCTACTTTAGAGTCTGGCTGAAGTCTCCATACGGTTTTAGAATGTTGTGGGGGCTCCGCCAGAGTAAAGAGACAGGCAGCCTTGCCTCTGGGGAGACTCCCACACGTAGGTGCAGGGGTGCTGAGATAGATGCCCCGAATGCTCTGAAGCTCCCTAAGAGCTTGCCTTCTGGGAGGAAGTGAAGTCAGGCTCACGCTGGAAGCAGCTGTGTCCTGTGTAATTTTCTCCTCCCTCAGGTTTTGGGTTATGAAGCAAAGTGGGAGGTGTCAGAATTAGACTCATCACATGGAGAGACTTCCCAGTCCCTAGTCCCTTCTGGTGTCTTTTTTCCCTTTATTATTATTGTTGTTGTTATTATTAATTATTTTATTTGTTTACATCCCTAATGCTGCCCCCCTCCCAGTCCCACCTCCCCTTCACCTCTGAGAGGGTGGGTATCCCCCCACCCTAGAGCATAAAGTCTCTGCAGGATTAGGCACCTCCTATCCCACTGGGGCCAGACTAGGCAGCCCTCTGCTACGTACATGCTGGGGGTCTCCGACAAGCCGGTGTATGCTCTTTGGTTAGTGGCTCAGTCTCTGGGAGCTCCCAGAGGGTCAGGTTAATTGACACTGTTGGTCGTCCTGTGGGGTTGCCATCCCCTTCAGTTCCTTCAATCCTTGCCCTAACTCTTCCATAGCAGTCCCCAACCATGTCCGTGGGTATCTGCATCTGTCTCAGTCACTGCTGGGTAGAGCCACTCAGAGCCATGCTAGACTCCTGTTTACAAGTACAACATAGCGTCAGTAATAGTGTCAGGGATAGGTGCCCACCCACGAGATGGATCCCAAGTTGGCTTCATCACTGATCAGCCATTCCTTCGATCTCTGTTCCATTCCATTTTTGTCCCTGCATTTCTTTTATGCAGGAGCAATATTGGGTTGAAAATTTTGAAGGTGGGTTGGTATCCCCATTTCTCCACTGTCTGACTACTGGAGGTAGTCTCTTCAGGTGCCATATCCCCACTGTTGGGCGTTTCAGTTAAGGTCACCCACACTGAGTCCTAGGCGTCTCTGCCATCCTTGGTCTCTGGGACTTCTAAGAGATTTCTTTCCCACCCCTCACTCCCACCTCACCTCCACCCTGGCAGGTGCATATTTCCATCATTCTCCTAGTCCTCTGGGCCTCTCTCCTGTCTCCCCCATACCTGATCCTGCCCTCTATCCCCTCCCCTCTCCTCTCTCACCCAGGCCCCTCCCTTTCTCTGCTTCCCATTGCTATTTTATTCCTCACTTGGGCCAGCCTTCTTGTTTAACTTCTTTGGGTCTATGGGGTGTGTCATGGAGACATATATATATATATATATACCCAGTTTTCACATATACCCAGTTTTCACACACCCCAGAAGAGGGAATCAGATCCCATTACAGATGGTTGTGAGCCACACATGGATTCTTGGAATTGAAGTCAGGACCACTGAAGAGCAGTCAGTGCTCTTAATCTCTGAGCCATCTCTCCAGCCCCTAAATGCTGTATTCTTTGAGATCTGTGGAGAACAGGTGAAGAAAATGGTCAAAATTACAACCACATAACTCTAGGGACGCCGTTCTCATCTGTTGCATTGTGGATGTGTATAGTGGTTGTGACTAATTTTTTGTAGATATGGGCCAAATGTCTTGTTTTGACTAGGGCAGAGCTAGTGCAAAGGTATTCACATTCTACTCATCAATGAGGAATTCATCCGTCCATCTAACATCAGGTATGTAGGCCCTTCTCGCTTTTGTTTTGTTTTCTTCAAGGTCTCATATGGCCCAGGCTGGCCTTGAACAATCTGTGTAGCAGAGGCTGATCTTTCTGCCTCTACCTACCAAGAGATGGATTTCAGGTGTGTCACCAAGCCCACCTTTTTTCTGTTTGTTTTGTTTTGTTTTTTTGAAGGTTGATGACATTTTTATTAGAATCTACAAGAAAATTCCCAGGGCAAACAAACTGTAAATCTCAGCAGCTTCCTGGAGGAGGAGGATGGAGAAGAGAGGGAAAGCACCATTCTGTTTGAATTAACCGGGTCTAGGGGTCAGCCCTGGGAGGCAGGGAGCCACATGTGGAGGTTTAGAGGAAGAGTGAGGAAGCCAAAGGTGACAGGAAAAGCATCTTTCAATAGCAGGGAGAAAGGAGGAAAGCAAGCTACCTTTTCTGATTAATTAGCAAAGTGAGCTGACTTAGGAAGCTGAAGCCGATTGTCATTCGTCTCCCCCCCCCCCCCCATGGCATCCAACTCTCAATCTTTGTGCAGCCACTTCCCATAGCTGAAGCCGGGTGTGGTGGCACATGCCTTTAATCCCAGCACTCTGGCAGGTGGCTTTCTGAGCCCGAGGCCAGCCTGGTCTATAAAGTGAGTTCCAGGACAGCCAGGGCTATACAGAGAAACCCTGTCTTGGAAAACCAAAAAGAAAAAAGAAAAAAAGAGGGCTGGTGAGATGGCTCAGTGGGTAAGAGCACCCAACTGCTCTTCCGAAGGTCTGAAGTTCAAATCCCAGCAACCACATGGTGGCTCACAACCATCTGTAACAAGATCTGACTCCCTCTTCTGGAGTGTCTGAAGACAGCTACAGTGTACTTACATATAATAAATAAATAAATCTTTAAAAGAAAAAAAGATAGCTGAAGATATGGTCCTTTCTTCATGGAATTCAGTCTAGCTGAGAGGATGGAAGAAAAGAAATTGATTACATTGTGAAAGCTGGGCACACAAGAACTCAGGCTAAGAATGCACACAGCCTGGTTACCCAGTTGGGCAGCATCGTCGTAGAGTCAGTCATTTACCCATTTCTAACAACTGCTCCACTAGAGCCTGCTCCAGGAAGCTGCCTCTGATCCCTCCTATCAGACAGCGTATCTCTTCCTAACACTTCTGCGTCTTATGTTCCAGCTCTTTGTCCCAGGTCCACAGCAGACATGGACCTTGTTATAATCAGGAGTTCTTTCTTGCTTTTCTCACCCTGGGTGGGCAGTCCTGAGCATGCTCTCATGCTCTTCACAGAAGGGCACCTGCTCCCCCTTTTCCTTTATGCAGCTTTCCTCTAGGACAGCAGATTCATTCGTCCATCCATCCATCCATCCATCCATCCACCCACTCACCTGCCATAAAAAGACTGGACTGGCCGGGCGGTGGTGGCCCATGCCTTTAATCCCAGCACTTGGGAGGCAGAGGCAGGCGGATTTCTGAGTTCGAGGCCAGCCTGGTCTACAGAGTGAGTTCCAGGACAGCCAGGGCTTTACAGAGAAACCGTTTCGAAAAACCAAAAAAAAAAAAAAAAAAAAAAAAAAGAGAGAGAGAGAGAGACTGGACTGCAGCTATGTACCAGGAGCTACAGTGACAATTTTATTCAGAGTCAGGACGTCCAGCCGGATAACTACCCTGCGGTGCTTTCATAGATTCATCTGTAAAAGGGTGACCATGGATACCTGCTTCCAGGGATCACTGAATGAGGTTTCCATACCTGTAACTACACTTAGTGCTGTCCTTCCTATTACTTGGATACCGACCAAAAGAGGCAGGGAAGGCTGCAGGAGGCCAGTGCTTTCCTAGGCCAGCAAGGAATGCGCCTGAGCTTGCCGCTTCTGTTGCTTTCTTTTGTTCATTCCAAGGCCTTGTCAGAGAGCAGATGGAAGTGATTTATTCTATCCAAGCCACAGATGGAATTGAAGGCTATAGGGGTAGGAAGTGGGACCCTAAGGAAGAATTCTCCTGGGAACCCATATTCCTGGGCAAGCAAGCTTTCTCATCCTGAGCATTTTGCAGCTTTGTACCCAAGAAAGCTCATTCTCTTTCCAGCTTCTCTCTCTCCTTTTTGACTGTGTGTTCTGAGTGCCTGGCTCTGTCCTGGAGCCTGGTTTCAATAGCGGGAGAGGCCTGGGAAAGTGGGGCAGAGTGAACGGTAGCTACACACCACCAGCTCAGCTGCAGTGCTTTGAAAGCAAATCTGGGTCACATTCACTGGAGGGATAGAAAATGACCACGTGGGCAGAATTCCGTGCACGCGGCAAAAAAGATAGCCAAGCTGTCCTTTCTCTGAGGCTCAGGGTCCCTTTGGGACTCCCAGCTGGTCAGGGAGGTGGTGGCTGCATCGCAGTGTACAATCCTGTCTTTACCAATGGCTTTCCACCATGCTTTCTGAGTGAGTTCCAGGTAATCCAGAGGAATGGCAGTCTGGCACAGCACATGGCTATCTGTTCTGAAGTTTAGGAATGAAGAGGAAGGACTGGATGCTTTGGGGACTGTGGAAGGCTGTCATTTCTTAGAGATGAGATGCCACTAGAAGAAATGCAGAACTGACTGTATTAGAATCCTGAACTGCACTAAGCCTCTACTCTAGCAGTATGCCACCTCAGAAAGGCCTGTGACCATACCTGGGTGTGAGAATTAATTATCCACCATCTCCACGTGTTATACTGAGGCAGTCTGGCATCTTTTTTTCATGGTTGCTGTAGCTGAGACCGGCTGTGGTCTGGCTTTATGGACTGCCTGAAGCAGTCAGGGCAGAAGCCAGATTCCCGGCTCTGCCTGGACTTTTCTGTAGGAACAGAAAGGGGCTCCTCCGGAGCTGGGATCTCTCTTTGGACTAAGGCTGCTGCTAAAAAGATGTGAAACCCCTGTAATCTGCAGAACGAGTAACGGGCTCTTACCCCGGAGGTTTTCACAGGGGAGGATTCTGCTCGGAGCCTCTGTGAGTGAGTTGCCTTGGGGGATGCTGCTCTCTGGCTGTCACTCGTTCATTTCCACGGCTATTTTTCTCTTCCTTTCATTCATGCAAGGGAATGGCTTTCCATATCTCAGTTGTTGTCCCTGAAAAGTTACTTACCTGATTGGGCCCCACATTTTTATTGCTAAAATCGGGGAGCAAGAGAGCTGCTTCAGAGGCTTATAAAGTGGGCTAAGGTCATGGGAGTAAGTGGCCTGGCCCTGTGTCTGCTCTACAGGTAACCCTTCATCTAGAGTGGCCGCTCCCCTGAGTATCTTTGATTCAGACACAGTTTCTCATTGGTCTGTGAGTGTGCCGCCTTACTCCCTTGCTTCTTCCTTGGTCATGTATTGCTGACTCCTTTAGTTGCTTTGTTCAAGGTTTCAGGGTCCAGCTCCTGCCCACGAAAGCAGTGGGGATACTGCTCGAGCTGTGCTGAACTGAAACTGAGGAAAATTGTGTGGAGGTTCTTAGGGGAGAGGGCCTCCTGCTATATCTGTCCGTCTGGGACCTGAATCAATGGAAGGCTTTTTATCTGGGACTTGGAAAAGAATTAGGCACTTGCTAGAGCACCCAGAAAAGAGAGGGCACACCCATTATGTGTTTTTATTCTTTCTCTCCTTTCTTTGTCCTCAGTAGGAAGGGAAGAAAATGACTTGAGAACAGCTGGGTGGGAGTTAGGAATTGAAGAACACAGAGGGTGGGTTGGGAGCTGAGTTCTGGGCCCAGCTTGGGAGCTCCTGAGAGCTCACGCCACTGCTGGTAGCTCTGCTGCTGAGTTCCTAGATGTGTACTGGAACTTTATGCATGTCATTTCACCCCCAGGGATCCCTGGGAAATCATGGCTATTTGCAACAGTAAAACCAAGCAACTTGTCTGGAGTTGTCCAGGAAGCTAGAGGAAGCCAGAGTTCAGCATTATCAATATGCATGGTGTCTCCTGAAGTCTCACAGGCGCGATGTTCCCTTGCTTCAGGCCCAACTGATGCTAAAGCCCTCACTCTTTCCAGAAAGCCTGAGACAAACGCAAGAGTAGAGAGGATGGTATTCTGAAGGCCCATTACCCAGAAACAAGAATCCCCGATCCTAACTGGGCTGTGGCACGTGCTTCTAATTTGCAGTGCACAGGAGGCAAATGCAGGCAGATGTCTGTGAATTCAAGCCAGCCTGGTCTACAGAGTGAGTTCTAGAGCAACCAGAGCTACATGGTGAGACACTGCCTCATAAACAAACAAACAAACAATCTTATTTAAGTGAGTTCTAGGCTAGCCAGAGCTTCATAGTGAGATGCTGCTGTTTTATAACTAACTCACTCACTCAATCAATCAATCAATCAATCAACCAATCATCTTATTCATTCCATTCTTGGCTCCACAGTTATGTAAAAGAGGTGGGCTTGGTACTATAGGCTACTCAGCAGGCTGAGGCAGGAGGATTGATGGTTCAACTTGAGTAACTTTAGTAAGACTCTGTCTTAGAGTAAATATGTTAAAGGTAGCTGGGGACATAGCCCAGGGGTAGACCACTTGCCTAGCCAGCTGAGGGCCTTAGACTCAGTTCCCAACACAAAAGGAAACTTTGTGCAGTGCTATACTTTCCATGCCCGCCCCCAGTGTTACTCACTTTTATTAGCTTATATCTGTTGTGTAAAACAATAACTTTTTTTTTTTTTCGGTTTGTCAAGACAGGGTTTCTCTGTGTACCCTTGGCTGTCCTGAACCAGGCTGGCCTTGAACTCAGTGACTTACTTCTCTTCTCCCAAACACTGGGATTAAAGGTGTAACACCCACCCACACATAATGGATTAAAAAATATATTTTTTGGCCTGAACTTGTAACAATCTTCCTTCCTTTGTCTCCTGAGTGCTAAATTATAGGCATGTACTACCATGTTTGGCAATGCAAGATCTCTCTCTCTCTCTCTCTCTCTCTCTCTCTATATATATATATATATATATATATATATATATATATTAAATGTATATTTCTATATATAATTATATATATATAATTATATATATACATACATATATATATATATATATACATACATACACATAGTATATATTTAAATATATTATACATATTATATCCCAAAATTCAGCAAAGGAAGGCAGATATCCTCAAACTCAAGAGATCTGAGATTAAAGGCATGCACCACCACTATATCATTTTTATCACAACTAGACACAGACTTTCTATGTAGTTCTGGCTGCCCTGGAACTCTCAATGTAGACTAATTTGACCTTGAACTTCCAAGATATTTGCCTGCCTTTGCTGAATTTTGAGATTTAAAGCATGTGCCACCATGCTCGGCTTCATAGATTTTTAAATTCTTATATTTTTATAGTGCTGGAGATCAAACACAGGGCCTCGTGTGTTAGAAAATTTTGCCTTTAAAAAAGTCTCTAAAATTCATTTTATATGTATGAGTGCTTTGCTTGAATGTCTGATGCCTGAAGTGGCCAGTAGAGGACACTGAGTTCACTGCCACTGGAGTTACACATGGCTGTGAACCACCATGTGAGTGCCGGGAACGGAGCCCGGGTCCTTCTCAAGCCACCTCTTGGCCTCTCTGTCACTGTTTTGTGAGATGAGGTCTTGCTGTGTAGCTTGGGGTGACCTGGTCCATGAGATTCTTCTGACACAGACTTTCGAGGGCTAGGATTATAGATTACCACCATCCCTGTGCCTCTCTCACTGGCTTGTTTTGAGCCAGTCTCATGTGGCACAGGCTGGTCTTGATGGCTATCTAGCTGAAGATGACCTTGATTTTGGTTTTGTTTTGTTTTTCTGAGACAGGGTTTCTCTGTGTAGCCCTGGCTGTCCTGGAACTCACTCTGTAGACCAGACTGGCCTCGAACTCAGAAATCTGCCTGCCTCTGCCTCCCGGGCACTGGGATTACAGGTGTATGCCACCACTGCCTGGCAGATGAACTAGATTTCTAACTCCTGTCTTCATCTTGAGTTCTGATTTTATTTATTTATTTATATTTGTATTTTTATTTTTTGGGCTTTTTGAGACAGGGTTTCATTATGGAGCTCTGGCTGTCCAAGACTCACTATGTAGACAGGCTGGCCTTGAACCCAGAGATCCCTCTTCCTCTGCCTCCTGTAGTGATGGAAAATGAGCACAGGCCTTTATGCATGCCAGGGAAGCAGTCTATGAAATGAGCTGTATGCCAGCCCTTGCCCCACTTCTCAACCGTCACACTGCACCACTGCCCTTCTCTAGTTTTTAATCTGTTTATCTACTCCAGAGTCAACTTCTGAAGAAGAGAGCCCCTGTCCTAGTACCCCTGCCCAGGGGCCTCGGGAGGTACTGAGTCCCAGGGACACTATGTCCCCTGCTTGGGATTCTTCCAGACAAGACTCATGTTCTTCTCCAAGGATGTACAGAGTGAGGCTTCGGCACATTTGTTCTATAACCAGGAGCTGTTTTTTGGCAGAGGCATCTGTTGTACCTGAAACACTTCAGACCCATGGACCCTGGCTTTAATCAGAACTCTGCCAGGGTAATGGAGGGGAGCATCCCAAAATGGAGTTTTGAAAATTCAAAAAGTTGGAAGTTGAGCTGAGTGTTTTGGCGCATGACTGTAATCCCAGAACTCAGGAGGCAGAGGTAGGTGGATCTCTGTGAATTCAAGGTTAACCTGGTCTATAGAGCAAATTCTAGGCTAGGTAGAGCTATACAGTGAGAAGGAAAGAAAGAAAGAAAGAAAGAAAGAAAGAAAGAAAGAAAGAAAGAAAGAAAGAAAGAAAGAAAGAAAGGAAGGAAGGAAGGAAGGAAGGAAGGAAAGAGAGAGGGGGTAGGGGTAGGGGGAGAGGGAGAAGAAACAATGAAAGCCAGGCATGGTGGCGAATGCCTTTAATCCCAGCACTCCGGAGGCAGAGGCAGGCGGATTTCTGAGTTCGAGGCCAGCCTGGTCTACAAAGTGAGTTCCAGGATAGCCAGGGCTACACAGAGAAACTCTGTCTTGAAAAACCATAAAAAAAAAAAAAAAAAAAAAGAAACAATGACTCCAGGAGTGGTGAGGAATTCCGTAATCCAGGCACCTAGAAGACACAGGACAGTCAGGACTATGTAGAGAAACTTCTTCTCAAAAAGTGAAACAAAAATAAGAAGTTGAAACTAGGGGCTGGGGGGCTGGTAAGATGGCTCAGTGATTAAAAGCACTTCCAAAGGTCATGAGTTCAAATCTCAGCAACCACATGGTGGCTCACAACCATCCGTAACGAAATCTGATGCCATCATCTGGAGTGTCTGAAGACAGTTACAGTCTACTTACATAAAATAAATAAATGAATAAATAAATAAATATTAAAAAAAGAAAGAAAGAAAGAAAGAAAGAAAGAAAGAAAGAAAGAAAGAAAGAAGCTAGGGGCGGGAGATACAGCTCAGTGATTAAGAGCACTGACTGCTCTTCCAGAGGTCCTGAATTCAATTCCCAGCAACCATATGGTGGCTCACAACCATCTGTAATGAGATCTGACGCCCTCTTCTGGTGTGTCTGAGGACAGCTACAGTGTACTTACATATAATAAATAAATAAATAAATCTTTAAAAAAAAAAAAAAAAGAAACGTTGAGACTAAATCTTAGTCTTCCATCTGTGAGGGAAGGAATTCTGCCAGGTCAGAAGAGCCTGAATCTCAGGCTTGCTCAGATGCCTGGGGAAGTATTCCACACTGCCGTTCTCACCTAAAAACAGAGGCCACTACAGTGTAGGACCCGTGGAGGCCCTGGGGATTAATGGTAGGTTCTGTCCTTCACAGGCTCCTGTGGTGGAGCAGTGTGGGAAGGGAGGGAGGGAAGTTTTATAGATGAGTTGCTGTGCCTTTGAGTTTCAGGAACCTCCCAGTTTCCTGTATAGTGAATGCAGCCTGCCTGCAGCCTCGCCTGTAAGAACCTCAGGTGCCCACAAGAATGAGACCCTCTCTTGCGGAAGGGAGATGTGGTGTGAATGAGGCTCAAATCTTTGTTGTTTGTTTGTTTGTTTCAAGACAGGGTTTCACTGTGTAGCCCTGGCTGCCCTTGAACTTGCTCTGTAGACCAGGCTAGCCTCAAACACACAGAGATTCACCTGCCTCTGCCTTCCTAGTGCTGGGACTAAAGGCATGCGTCACCACTGCCCAATGAGGTTTGATTCTTTCAAGAGGAAAAAGAATACAGCTTTATCCACACTGTTGGGAGAGATGGTGGAGGGCCGGGGCCCTCTGTAACTACTGATCCGTTCTGAATGCCAGCTATATGCCTTGTGTGGTGCATGCTGTTGTGAACCACAATGGTCAAACTGAGTTTAAGAAGCTGATGTTCTATAGTAAACAGACAGACACCTGGAGAGTTCAGGACCTCGCCTGAGGTCTCTCAGCCAGCAAGGGGCCAAACTGGGAAGGATTCTAGCTCTGCCTAAGGCAACTACTGCCTTTACAGTGCTTAGTAAGATAATGACCAGAAACATGTGTGTAGCACTTCATGGTTCACGAGTGTCTTCACATCCTTTCTATGCACTCTGTGAAGACAGGCCTGGGTGGCTGAGGCATTCCACACTTCTTTGGGACAGCTTCTTGTTGAGGGTCCTTCCTCTTGTTCTCTGGAGGGAGGATGGGAGATGGCAGTGACTCTGAGAAGTCAGAGAAGGCCTAGGGAGAGGCTAAGAAGGTGAGACTTGGCCAGTTGCTATGGTTACCCAGCCATCTGGGTAACCATTTTGAGGGTTGCTATGGTGATGGGCTGCTGGGTGGCAGGGAACCTTCTTCCTGGGTGGCTGGCACCATCCAGGCTTTTGAGATGAGGGATATTGCACTTTTATAGCAGAAGAGGATAGCACAAGAGGCAGGCAAAGTCTAGCTGCCCTGAGGAGACTAAGGGACTTAGGGTAAAACTTAGGTTTCCAAGGCAGAAAGCAACTTTGTCTAGGACTGGCCAAAGGGGGAGGGACTGACCTAGAGGTGGGACTCCTAAGACTGAGACTAGAACCTGGCCGTTTGCTTCCAACCAAATGATCAATCTGAGCAGTCCCTGCTGCTCCTGCTACCAATTTCTACAGGGGAATGTAAAAGACACACCATGTAAGACACAGCAGATAGTGCCATAAAGAGGAATAGAGTACACACACACACACACACACACACACACTCACACACATCACACCTTACTAGCAGATGTATTTATAGAGCATCAGTTCACACACAGAAAATAGAGCTGCTTAAGCCAAGTTGATGAAGTGTTGGAAGGAAGTCTCCTAGAGGTTGAGGAGGGGACGGGGACAGGATTTCGCACTTCCCTCTTTCTGAATATGAAGTAGCTCCAGTTCTTGACCACTGAGTAAATACTGTCTGCTTGTTTGTTTGCTTGCTTGGTTTGTTTTGTTTTGTGAGATGGCGTCTAACTATGTAACTCTGGCTGTCTTGGAACTATGTAGACCAGGCTGGCACACTGAGAGTGCCTCAGGAGTGCTGGTATTAAAGGCATGTACCATGACACCCAGCTCCTGAACTAACAAGGTTCTCCATGTAACAGCCTTGGCTGTCCTGGAACTCGATTTGTATACCAGGCTGGTTTCAAACTTACGGAGACCCACGTGCCTCTGGATTACACGCTGGGCTTACAGGCCTGCTTGACTCCCACTCAGCTAAAAGGTGGGGTTGTTAAAAAGAGCTGCCTGGGCCAGTTAAAACCGGCTTCATGCGCTGCCAGGAGTTTCCCTCTAGGCTTTCAGGAGTTGGAGATGCAGGGAGTGGATTTTTTAGGCAAAGGATTAGAGTTTGGTTCTGGGGAAAATGCTGCCCACAAAGTATGAGGCCATGAGAAATAAATATACTATTTGTGTGAGTGTGTGTGTCTGCTTGAGCTGGGACTGAATGAAGCTCTCTGCATGCTAAGGACGTACTCTACCACTGAGCTACAACCCAGCCCAAAGTTTTTAAATACTGTAGCCTAGTCAAAAGCCACAGACAGCTCAGTATTTTAAGATCGTCTGTCTCATTCACTCATTTATTTTGTAGTCGATCAAAATTTTAAACATTCAAGAGTGTCCTAAATATACAGTGTTGTTTGCCATATGCTGAGGACCTCAGGCACCCTCACATACAAAAGCCCCAGGGCTTACCGAGCTAATGCTATAGGAAGGCTGAAAGACAAGCTGGTCAGAGCTAGAGAGATGGATCAGTGGCTAAGAGCACTGGCTGCTTTTGCAGAGGACCCAATTCAATTCCCAGCATGCACGTGGTGTCTCACAATCATCTGCATTGCCAGTTTCAGGGGATTCAAAGCTCTCTTCGGATTTCTGTAGGCACTATTTTGTACACATACATCCATGCAGACAAAACATTCCTGCATATAAAATTAAAACAAAAAAAACTACTTAAAAAAAAAAAAAAGGCAAGCTGGCAGTGCATGCCTGTAACTGAGGCTGAGGCAAAAGGACCTCAGGGTCAAGAGCAGCTTTTGGAAACTTTCAAAGGAAGAAGTGAGAAAGACCCTGCCTCAAAGAAACAAGAATAAGGGTTGATGAAGAGAACCAGTGCTCACACCTTGTCACCTCCTCTCCGTGCCTATGCCTTGGCATTCATACACATCAAAATGCATGAAAAAGAAATAAAAATGTAATATGGAAGAAAGAAAAGAGGCAGTGTGGTGGCACAGGCTTGTAGTCTCAGGCACCCAGGAGGCTCGTAAATGAATTATCCTTAAGCAGAGAGGCTAACAGGGGAATTGCAAGTTCAAAGCTGGCCTGGGCAATTTAGAGAGATACTGTCCCACAATAAAAGGCGGCTGGGTATGGTGTTGAATACCTTTAATACCAGTATCCAGGAGTCAGAGGCAGGTGATCTCTGTTAGTTCCAGGCCAGCCTGGTCTACATTGAGAGTTCCAGGGAAGCCACTGCTGCAAAACAAACAAACAAACACATTTTAAAAAAGAAAAAAAAAAAAGCCGGGTGTGGTGGCGCACGCCTTTAATCCCAGCACTCGGGAGGCAGAGGCAGGTGGATCTCTGAGTTGGAGGCCAGCCTGGTCTACAAAGTGAGTTCCAGGACAGCCAGAGCTATACAGAGAAACCCTGTCTCGAAAAACCAAACCAAACCAAACCAAACCAAAACCAAAACCAAAAACAAAAACAAAAACAAAAAAATGAAAAAAGAAGGGGATACAGAGATGGCTTAGCGATTAAGAGCACTGACTACTCTTCCAGAGGTCCTGAGTTCAATTCCCAGCAACCACATGGTGTCTTACAACCATCTGTAATGGGGTCTGATGCCCTCTTCTGGTGTGTCAGAAGACAGCTACAGTGTACTCATATACATTAAACAAACAAACAAATAAATACATAAACCACCACAAAACAAAAGACAGGAGAGAGGCTCCCAGCACACAAGAGGGGCTCCCGGCAACTGCCTGTAATTCTATCTCCAGGGAATCCGGCACCCTCTTATAGCCTCTGCAGGCACACACACACACACACACACACACACACACACACACACACACACACACCCTTAAACGTATATAAAAGAGGGCTGCAGATAGTGCTCAGTTACAGAGTGCTTACTGCTGAACACAGTGACTTGAGGAAGGCTTTAGAATTTCCGAGAGTAGAAGTGAGTCGTGCTAAAGGAGAGAAACAATGGAGGGCACAGTCTTGGAGGAAACCAGGTAGGAAGGCTCTGAGATAAGAGAGTATATTTGAGGATTGAAAGATGTGTTGAGGCTTTTGGGGGAAGGGCAATTGACAAGATGAAGATTCTTTCCTTGCATTACCCACCTCTGCCACTAGGTGTCCTCCCAAGTCCATCCTGCTGTCTGATTCTTCCAAGGCAAACTCCTTAGAAATTCAACAGCAGGCCCAGGAGAGCCTCAGAGCTTCTGGATTGTATGGTTTGGCAATCAACTTAGATTCTTGCTTGAAAGAAGTAAAACAAAAACAAAAATTGCACTTTGTTAGCCTTTCTTCCTTCCCTCCAAGAAGCTCTGTTCCCTCTAGCCTAGTAAAATGTTCTCTGTATAAAACAGGAGCATCAGCCAAACATGTGGACTTCCCCTTTGCCATTCATTAGAAGAAAGCTTCACTCCAAACTCCCGGGAGAGTATTTAAATGCAAATTTCATCAAGAAAGCAACTTGGGTTGGAGAGAGGCACTCTAGCCACTGTGCAAACCAAGTCTCTTCCTAATTACTAGGTTTCTTTTCTTTTCTTCCTTTGGAGGCTGGGTGTCACCATATATAAATATAGTTTAGGCTGCCCTCAAATTTACAATTCTCTTGCCTCAGCCTTCCGAACGCCTGGTTACGGGTTTGGTCGTGGCTTTCCTGTGTTCTCTTTCTTTTTGCTGAGGGTAAAAGCACAGGGTCTCACTATGTAGCCTTATCACAAGGTTACATAGTGACAAGGTTGGCCTCTAATTCACTGTGATGTCCCCACCTTTGCCTCTTTAGTGCGAGGATCAAAGGCACGCACCACAATGCTTGGCTTTTTACTGTGTTTCTTAATAGGAATCTCAGCCTTTTGCTTTATCTTTCCTTCCTTCCCAGTTTTCCACAGAACCTGTTTAGCACAGTAAACTATTCCATACTCTGTCATTTCCCAAGCTTTGGCAAGTATCAGTCATAGTTCTTGAGGAACCTGCTCACAAACTGGTGCATGTAGCCCAGGAGGGGATAGGGGTACTTTTCTATTTGCTGCAATGAACTGAGGGCGGAGGTAGGTGTTTGTAAAGGGTAAGGGTGGAGGCCTGTGGATGTGTATTTGCACCCAGGCCTCCTTAGCCCTACTGGTACAAAACAGTATAGGAAATGCAGTGACTCAGCACTTACAGTCAAGAGCTCCAGAATTAGCAATTCTCTATTATTATCTGCTGTTTTGAAAAAAGAAAAAAAAGTGCTTGCTATGAAGTACCACACCAACTCCTTCTTCTCTGCTAAATGCCTTTTACTCTTTAAGAAAAAAATACTGCTAAGACTTATTTCCTTTGTGTTTCTAGACTGAGCTCATTAGTATCTGACCTCAATCAGTGAACTATTATATATGTGTGTGTGTGTGTGTGTGGATAGATAGATAGACAGTGTGTGTATGCACAGAGTAAAACTGGAAGAAATTTGAGCATTTGCCCCAAGGATTTTCCATGTCCTTTCAGGCCTTCTCTGTACAGAGCTTGGGAAGCTGAGCAAAAATTGATGGGAAGAGATATGATTAATTATTTGCTCACCTGCTTTGTGATGTGGAAAGCGATGATTGCATCTATTAGTGAAAAGCATCATTTCACGTAATTAATGTACTGAGCAATGACTGACCAAATACTTGACATTACTCAAACGGTACAAAGCTATAATTCTTGCTCTAGGGTAAGAGGCTCCTACTGCTTAAGAATGAGAGCTGAGATGGAATTCCAAGTGTCGATTTTGGTTGCTCAATGCCACCTGCTCATGTGCCTTTACTGTGATATTTACTAGTTATTACCACAACCACTTCCCTGTTCCCTGGAAAAGTCAACTACGGTTGGATGGGCCAAAAGTGGGCTAAAAGTATCATTTTGTTTGAAACAGTCTCATTGCGAGGCCCAGACAGACCTAGAACTTGTAGCAAATCTCCTGCTCTCCCTCCTGAGGGCTAGGATTACAGGTGTGAGCTACCATCTTGGAATTCCTCATTCATTACTTTTGGTTCCAGTCAACCCATGACTGTTGGGATTGGATGATATACAACTCAATAGAGAACCCGATGGATGACGCTGGGGACAAAATGGTCCTCAATACATCCCTGCTCGTATTTACGTTTCCTTTCTTCTTTCTCTAGGGCTGAGAATAATTGGCTACTGGCTTCCCCCGCGTTGCCCTAACCAGTTTTGCTCCAGAATCCTTCCTTTGTTCCCTGCCAGTCCTGGTGCAGCCTCAGGTTCCCACATTTCTCCCTTTTGATCTAAGTCGCCGTGTGGAGAGGGCTGTCACACTTTAGTAATCCTATTGGGTCTCCCCCCTTGGATTTACGCCCTCCCCCCATGTGCGGTCAGAATCGTGTTTTCATCGCTCTCTCAGTTGTCATTTCTCAGGCTCTGCTCCTTGGCCTGGTTTACTTTATGGTGATGGCTCTGTCGCCCTCGCTTCCACTTCAGTTTCGTCTGTTTCTGGACAACTCTTTGTTCCCGGGCTTCTTTGTGGTCGTACCGTTCCCTTCGGCCTCCCGTATCAGTCCCGGCTGGGGCTCGCCCTTGTCTTGGTTCTGGAGCCGTGTGGCCTTGGCTGTGAGGCATCACGGTCTTTTGCTCTCCGCCTGCCTTCAAGGTTTTCTCTAAGTCCTTCTCCCACGGCCGCTGCGGCCCGCCGGGCCCGGGGCTCCCTCCTTTGTCCCGGCTGCCCGCGGAGGTCAGCGCTGAGGGCGGCTGCGGCCCAGCCCGGGTCGGCCCGGGGGTCTCCCGGCCGCTGCGGCCCGCCGGGCCTCCTGTTCGGACGTGCAGGGGGCCTCCTGGCGGCGGGCCTCAGGCGACGGCCCGCCTTCCTCGGCGTCCCCGCTCGGGCCTGCGGCCCGCCCGGGCGGTGGTCGGTCGGTGGCCCGCCCGGCCCAGCAGGGGCTGCAGCCCCGGGGCTGAGGACGCGCCCGGCGGCGGAGGCGGCGGGCTGAGGGGCGGGGAACCGGCCCGGCCCGGCGCTCCTGACAGGAGGCGCCGCCGCCGCCGTCGCGCCGGGGCGGGCTGAGGGAGGAGCGGAGCCGAGGGGTGGGGAGGCGGAAACGCGAGCCGGGACCGGCGGAGCGCGAGCGGGCCGGGTGCGAGCGGACTGAGGGAGCCGAGCGCGACTGCCGGGCCGGGCGAGACGGACGCAGATCTGAGAGCGAGAGAGCCAAGGCGCCACCGCCGCCGAACCGCACAAAGGCCGAGACTGGGGCCGCCGCCGCCGCTTCAGCGCGCGGGCCTGGAGCCGGCGCCCCCCGGGGCCCGGGCAGAGCGCGGCGCGGGCAGCCATGGCCGGCTACGTGCCGGGTCAGCAGCCGGCCAACCGCAGCCAGGAGAAGGAGTTCGTGCAGGCGTACGAGGATGTGCTGGAGCGCTACAAAGGTGAGGCTGCGGCCGGGCCGGCGCTGGCCGGAGCCGGAGGCCCGGGGCTCGGCCGGCTGCAGGTGGGGAGGCGGGCGGGCGGGGGGCGCGTCCACCCGTGCGGGGCTGGGCCGGGAGCCGCGGCCGCCTCTCCCGGGCTGGCTTCTGTGGAGTTGAGATAAGCGTCGGGAGCCCCGCTGCCCGGCCGGCGCTGGGCGCTCTCCTATCTCCGGTCACACTGTTTGCTCTATTATCTGGCCGGATCCGAAGGAGGAGAGACGTGGAGCTGGCTCCGGAGACCGCCTGCTATGGGACTCTGCAGGAGGAGGAGTTGGGCTCGAGGGAGACGCTCTCATTCGGTTTCCCGGGGCGAGCTTCCCTGCGGTGGCTCTCCGGGGGTCGCCCGCCCGCCCGCTTTTGTCTCCCTGCCTCTTCGGAGGAGTCGCTCGGGAGCCTAGGACGCCGAGCATCCGGGGGGTCTTGGGGGGTCGGGTGGGCGGCGTGGCCGGTGAGTGTGCAGATTGCGGTGGCGAGGCCTCCCCACCCCCACGCCACCCCCCTCAATGTCTGGGCCTGCCTGGTTGAGGCAGGGGTCTAGTTATTATTATTATTTTTTTTCTTCCTCTCAGAAATAAAGATTGGTCTCGGAGCTCGGATTTCAGCCCCTGAAGGCTGGCTTGCGAAGCAGTTCAGCGAGTTAATGTCTAATCTCCGCCGAGTGCTCGCAGAGAAAGTTTTGACAGGCCAGCAGGGCTGCGGGCTGCCTTTCCCTAACCGCCCTGAGTGGAAGGCAGGGGTGCGTGGCCCTGGAGCCCCAGCTTTGATTTATCTTCAGTGTGCTCTGGACTGCATTTTTTTTTTTTTTGAGATGTTGATTTTCCTAGAAACTTCACAGGCAGGCACCCCTACCCCCCTCTTGAAAACCTGCTCTCCTGTGACTAGCCTTGCCTTTCTTTCCACGTGAAGGAGAGAAATCTTCAACCCTTAGGACTGAGGCCAGCATTCTTGTTTACAACACCTACCCAGTGAAGGAAAACTAAAGACAAAGCTGTAACCCCCGCCTCCCAGCACCCCTGGCCCCACAACCCTGGACATTAGGACGCTACCTGGGAGTGCAGCTTGGGGGAAATCAGATGAAATGGTGAAGGACTCGCTAGGGCGGCTGATGGTTTTTTGCTGTATCAGCTCCTGTAAGCTGTTCGGTCTTCCTGCCTGCAGGGAGTTTTCTGTCAGCCCCCCTCCCCCTTCTCTTAAGGAACGGGGATTATTGCGGAGCACAAAGAGGTTAGGTTGTGCGGCTGAACTTCTTTGAAAAACTGCTGCTCGCTGAGTGGTTCCATTAAGTTTCCTTTGCAGCCTTTTGCTTTGCCCTCCTCAGAGGGAGGATACGCTGGGGCTGTCACTGGCTCTGACTGCTTTCAACCAGCAGAATTAAAAACACAAAAAGGAAGAAATCTCAGTACCTCCCAGGGTCAAGTTGCTGGTGGCTTCTAGCTGAAAGGAAGTTGGGCTCCCCTGTTATGGCAAAGAGGAAGTAGGGCTTGGATGGGTTACCGGCGGGCGTTCAGACATCCCCCTCAGTTTGACTTTACTCAGACGGACTTTGTTCCAGTATGTAGGAATGTGAGTCTTCTCAGACACAAGTCTATTTCTTTCCTAAAGACACTGTATTTGTATTCATTTATTTTAATTATTTTACTTTTATATACGAGTCTTTTGCTTGCATGTATGGCTGTACACCACAAGTGTACCTGGTGCTGGAGGAGGTCAGAAGAGGGGGTTGGATCCCCCGTTGGAACTGCAGTTCTGGATAGTTGGGAGTCTCCATATGGTTGCTGGGAATCAAACCCAGGACCTCTGCAAGAGCAACAGGTGCTCTTCGTAACTGCTGAGCAATCTCTCCAGTCCCTACCTATCCTATCAGTCTTTAAAACAACAACAACTCTGGGCTTGGAGAGATGGTTCAGCAGATAAGAGCTTGTGCTTCTCCTGCAGAGAAGCAGGATTCTGTTCCGAGCAGCAGTGTAACTCTGTAACTTCGGCTCCAGGGGATCTGACAAACCTCTATTGGTGTCCTGGTGTACCATGATTCATGGAGGCACACACATACACATAAACAAATAATCCTAAAAACATTTAGCATGCATCCATGCCTTTAATTCCAGCATAAGGGAGGCAGATAAAGCTTTGAGTTGGAGGCTAGCCAAGGGCTATGTAGTGAGACCATGTCTCAAAAAAAGTTGCCAGGTGGTGGCGAATGCCTAAATCCCAGAACTTGGGAGGCAGAGGTAGGGAGATCCACAAATCGAGTTCTAGAACAGCCAGGGCTACACAGAGAAACACTATCTCAAAAAGAAACCCATGCACATACACATATTTTGCTTTGGAGAGATATGGGGGAAATTTATATTACTGTTGGCAGGCTTCTGAGTTAGTTGCATCCTTGCTGTTATAATTTGAAGAATTATTATATAAAATAAAGTGGGATTTCCATGTCTAGAGGGAGGACTGAAGTTCTCAGCTATATAAATTGCTCCTAGAAGAGACTAAAATGACAAATAATGCAATGCAGTGTGAACTGAGCAGAGCTGTGTCTAAAGCACCTTTATTAGGAATGGTTGTCAGGATTTTCCAGAACTGCTTGGCAGCTCTTACCCTGTGTGTTGGTAGTGAGCATAGTTTTGGCAGGGCTAGAAGATTCAGCCTGGACATAAATGCTCTCCTTCATTTCCCAAGTATCCCAAAGGCTGTTTCAGATAGCTGGCCAATAAACAAGAAGCATTAGATAACCAGATGCTAACGTTTCAGGGTGGGCAGCAACCAGGAGACCTCCCCTCCATCCCTCAACAAATGACTATTAAATCTCATTGCTGGTGATGGTGTCGGGCTTGTGAATGAGGTCTGGTTCCTGCCCTGGTTATTGGCATCTAGCAAGGCGAAGAGATACACAAACAATTATGATTTGACTAGTGCCGAGGAAGCACGAGGACAAAGAAGGTCTCTGTGAGCTCACTGGGAGGTTCAGGCTTTGTCCTTAAGTTTGCGCAGGGTCTTCCTGCATAACCCTGGTGCTGCCACACCAACTTTTAATTTTAAGGCAGGTTCTCAGTCTAGGCTGAGTCTGTAGCTGAAGCCGGCTTTCAACTCCCAAATCTCCTGTCTGTTCCCAAGCACTGGGATTACAGGCTAGTACTCATGCCAACTCAGAATTAGATTTTGTCTTTTCACAGAAATATGAAGATTAAAGACCTCATGTGCCAACCTGGGCTAGGAATAAAAGAACATTCACACTTCAACATGATTTCACATGTCAACTCTATGGTATTTACAGACTTCAGGGTTGACCTGGAGTTCTTGTTAGATGTATATACCAGGTGCAGGAGGGGACTGCAACTAGTTAGGATTGATGTTCAGCATGCACAGAAGTAACTGCATAGAGAGTTACACATTAGATACATACACACATGTACACACACACACACCCCTGACTAGAAATATGATAGTGAAACCCTTTGACTCCAGGTTTGGGCCCCACTTCTTTTTTTTTTTTTTTTTTTCGAGACAGGGTTTCTCTGTGTAGCCCTGGCTGTCCTGGAACTCACTTTGTAGACCAGGCTGGCCTTGAACTCAGAAATCCGCCTGCCTCTGCCTCCCAAGTGCTGGGATTAAAGGCGTGTGCCACAACGCCCCGGCTTGGGCCCCACTTCTGCTGTACCCCGAGAAACATTGCTGACTCACTTTTATCTTTAGGTTTTCATCTGTTAAAATCAATCAGTGATTTATTGGTATCCATAAGAATACAGATGAGCTGCTGGCATACATTATGCTATCACTGTTTTTTAACGATTTTCATTGAGATAACTTACATTTTCAAAGCCATTTCACATTCATCTTATTTGAGCTTTATAACAGTACCCCATACATTCAGTATTATTAAGACTGGGACATTTGGACCCAGGGCCAACCACAGGTTTCAGAGCTCTGGATGAGGGTTTTACATGGGTATAGAGGAACCCTCACAATAGAGCATTGACTTGAGTTAGTTGAGATGATTGTGAAAATATTAGTAAAATAAAGCTGCTGGTGTCATTGCTGGCTTTTAGCTTCTGAATGATAGGCACACACTGAAGTGCCTTACAACTCTACAGTTCTGAACTGTGGAAAATTTCTTTTCCTTTTTTTCGATTGAGGCAGAGTTTTGCTGTGTAGCTCTCTCTGGACTGGAACTCATTATATAGACCAGGCTGGGCTTAGAGTTATAGAAATCCACCTGCCTTTGCCTCCCAAATGCTGGGATTAAAGATGTGTCTCTCCCCCAACCCCCCAGTTATGGGGAAGTTTGTAGTATATAAGTCTCCGAGAATTTTATACATAGCAATGCATTGCAAAATATATGACTTGGCTAACACAGTGGAAAGGGTAAAATGAGGATTTGGAATTTCTTACTCAAGTAATTCTCCTTGGTTAAAAGTAAACTCAGTTTGGCCTGGTGTGGTGGCGCAGGAGTGTAATTGGGAGGCAGAGGCAGGTGGATCTCTTGAGTTCAAGGCCAGCTTGATCTACAAATAGAGTCTCAAGAGACCCAGGGCTACACAAGGAAACCCTGTCTCAAAACAAACAAAAAAGTAAACCCAGTTCTTCTTTTTTTTTTTTTTTTTAAGTACACTGTAGCTATCTTTTAGACACACCAGAAGAGGGCAGATCTCATTTCGGATGGTTGTGCGCTACCATGTGGTTGCTGAGATTTGAACTCAGGACCTTCAGAAAAGCAGTCAGTGCTCTTAACTGCTGCTCTTAACCGCTGAGCCATATCTCTCCGGCCCCCTAAACCCAGTTCTTAAGTTTTGTTCTTTTAGAACAAAAGTCTTGGGGTTGGAGTGGATCGCTTCTAGACAGAACAAGGGAATAATTGCTGTTTCTGGACACTGTTAGTTCAGAAAGTGAGTCAAGTCTGTCTGCTGGGAAATCACAAGCTTTGGCCACACCATGCTTTTGAAATAGTAAAATGTGTGCATATGCTAGCAGTGCTCATGGGAACTACTGCCTTGGTCTTGAGCTAGCTTGACAAGTGATGTAACACAGGCCAGGGAGATCCACTAGTCATGGTCTGTTACCTTGCAAGGTTTCAGTGCCTGTTTTAGGTCTTAGGGGTCTTGGTGGAAAACACTTAAGAGTGTACACCAGGGAACAGAAATGTCCAGGGATTGAACCCTAGGACCTCTGTGTACCAAGCATATCTCATACCCTTGAGCTATATCTCCAGCCTTTTAACACTTATTCGTTTGTTTGTTTATTTGAGGTATGGTCTCAGTCTGGCCTTTAGTGTTCTATCTTCCTGCCTCAGCCAGGTAGAATCAGGAGATTCCTGGTGCAAGCTGGCTAGCTAGATTAGCTTTAGGTTCAACTGAGAGATCCTGCCTCAGGGAGTACCCTGGAGAGTAATTAAAGAGGAGACTCCCAGTGTCAGCCCCAGTTCTCTACATGCCACATGCACACAGGTTTGTCTACACGTGTGTGAACACACATACACACTTGCATGCACATCACATAAATATACACATGAAGAAAACCTCATCTTTTTTTTTGGTTTGGTTTTTCAAGACAGGGTTTCTCAGTGTAGTCCTGGCTGTCCTGGAACTCACTCTATAGACCAGGCTGGCCTCAAACTCAGAAATCCGCCTGCCTCTGCCTCCTGAGTGCTGGGACTAAAGGCATGCGCCACTGCTGCCCAGCAGAAAAGCTCATCTTAAAGAAGCAATATATCTAATATTTAATGAAGAAAATTATAACATGAGAACATGTATCTATAGAGGATTTTTGCATGTGTGTGGGAACCAACAGATAGAGAGAGCTCAAGGACAAAGCTTTGTCCCTTCCACTTATTCTGGCTGAATAAAATTTTGTTACAGTGTAAATCTCTCAGTGTATAAGCAAGCATATTTCTTTCTCTTTTTTAAAATTGCTTTGTTTTGTATGACCATGTGTCAATCATCAGGGTTGTTCCAATTATCAGGCATAATTTGGCAAGTAACCTAAGACAAGTTAATTAATTGGTCAGTCATCATCTTTTGGACAGGGCTTTGCCAGCTGTACTGCTGGGTTCTGTCTTGCTATAATACTTTTCTGTAGTGATTTTTGCTCAGAAAGATAAACACGGTTGCTTTGTGTTGATGCAAAGAATAAGCTTGTTTGAATTGCCTTTTGGAGTTCAGACAGTTTTCAATCCAATGGAGAAGGCTGATTGAGACATAACAAGTAATTTTCTTTGGCTGTACTTTTTAGTCAATCAACAGCAATGAATAAGCCCACTGTGCGTGATGCTTTATGAGTGCCTACAAGAGAGACTGTGTTGGAGCAAGTGGTATTGGGGGATGGTGGGACACTTAGAAGCATGGAAAGAGTGAGATTAAGATTAGGAGTAGACTGGGGCCTGGTGGTGGGTTGGGTAAGAAGGGTGGCCTTTGAGGCTAGCCTGGGCTGTTTAAGTAAGTCTCTTTGTTTACTTTTAATGTACATTGCTGTTTTGACTGCATATGTGTCTGTGTGAGGCTGTTGGATCCCCAGGAACAGAACTTACATACAGTTGTGATCTGCTATGTGGGTGCTGGAAATTAAACCCAGGTCCTCTGGAAGGGCAGCCAGTATTCTTAACTGCTGAGCCATCTCTCTAGCCCCTAAACCTCTGTGTAAAGGAGAAGGAGAAAGAGGAGGAGGAGAGAAAGAAAGAAAGAAAGAAAGAAAGAAAGAAAGAAAGAAAGAAAGAAAGAAAGAGGGAAGGAGAGAGAGAGAGAGAGAGAGAGAGAGAGAGAGGGAGAGAGAGAGGAAGGAAAAAGAGGCAGGTGGATTTCTGAGTTCCAGGCCAGCCTGGTCTACAGAGTGAGTTCCAGGACAGCCAGGGCTACACAGAGAAACCCTGTCTCGGAAAAACAAAACAAAACAAATTTTTTCTTTGATGTGGTGGTTCAAGTTTATAAAATTAGCATTAGAGGGCTAAGGTAGGAGTCACTCTAGCTTGAGGACAAACTGAACTACATAGCTGAGTCCAGAGCATCCTAGGCCAGATGTCAACATAACAAAATAAGACGTGGCTTGGGCTGGAGAGATGGCTCAGTGGGCAAGAGCACCCGACTGCTCTTCCGAAGTTCCGAAGATCAAGTCCCAACAACCACATGGTAGCTCACAACCATCCATAATGAGATCTGATGCCCTCTTCTGGAGTGTCTGAAGACAGCTACAGTGTACTCACATATAATAAAAATAAATAAATCTTTAAAAAAAACTAAGACATGGCTCAGTTGTACATCCTAGCACTCAGGAAGCCCTGGGATTGCTTCCTAGTCCTTCATATACTGAGTGATATGTTGAATGCCTGTAATTTCAGCACTCAGGAGTTGTAAGAAGAAGATCAGAAATTTAAGCCATCCTTAACTACATAGTGAGTTCCAGGCCAGCCTTGGGTACATGATACCCTGTTCTCAAACCAAACCAAACCAGACCAGACTAAACCAATATGGAACCAACCAAATAAACCCCCCAAACAAACAACAGGCATACTAACAAGCAGACGTAACCATCGTAAAACAAAGTCTCTGCGGATGAAGTTCTGATGAGCTTCAAATCCCACAGCACAGGGATGTATGTGGGTCGGTGCTGGTCGTTCAGAGATGGCATCACTGGTGAGGAGACCAGCCTGACTGACTGGTGGCTCAGTGAGAGTCCCCGTCCGTCTCAGTGAATAAGGTGGAGAGTGATTGAGGAAGATACCTGCTCTCAGGCTTCCACAGCACATGTGTGTGCACACACATGCACATATACATTTTGAATACATACACGTGAATGCATAACATTTGTGCATGTGTGCATGAGCACACACACACAGGATCATGCAGAGAGAGAGGAAAAAGAAAAAGGTAAAACTGTAATGTGAATGCGAATGCGAACACCTGTGTTTTATGCACTGGGCAGGAGTGACAAGGGTGAGACACTCACTACTCTAGGAGCCAGGCACTTTAGATCCTAGAGTCTAGAGGTTCACATTGCAGTTGAGTCATGAAACTAGATTAAGAGGTGATAGAGACCTGGAGAGATTGTGAGATTGTTCATAACCACCTGTAATTCCAGTTCCAGGAGACCTGAAACAAAGGCACCAGGCCTGTGTGTGGTATACATACGCACATACTCAGACATTCACATAAAATAAAAATAAAGAGAGGGGGTGGGGTGGGGGTACTAGACCATACCTTGAATTCCAGTTTTAGGGAACCAGAGACAGGTGGATTTCTAAGTTCTCTATGAATTCAAGGTCAGCCTGGTCTGCATAGTGAGGCCAGCTAAGGCTACAAAGAGAAACTGTCTCACCCATAAAACAGAGAGAGACAAAGAGACAGAGAGAGAGAGAGAGAGAAAGAAAGAGAGACTGTGAACTGTGAGATTGCAAGAGATAGAGACAGAGACATGGCAAGAATACTGACTACATTTAAGGATTTTAAAAAATATATTTTATTTATTTATTTATTTATTTATTTATTTATTTATTTGGTTTATTTTGAGACAGGGTTTTCTTTGTATAGCCCTGGCTGTCCTGGAACTCACTTTGTAGACCAGGCTGGCCTCGAACTCAGAAATCCACCTGCCTCTGCCTCCCAAATGCTGGGATTAAAGGCCTGTGCCACCACCGCCCGGCCTATGATTTTTTTTTTTTAATCATAGCAATATTAAACTAGGATTCTAGTCTACCCATTCTCTGAACAACTTTTTTTGTAATGATTTTAACAAAAAATAACTGGCAAGAATTATATAAGAATCCACTAAATTTCCAGAGAAACTTTCTATTTTGCCTTTTTTGTTTGCTTTGAGACAGGGTCTCACACTGGTTGTGTGACTCATACTGGCCTGTCATTCACTATGCAGCTCAGGTTGGCCTGGAACTTGTTCTACCCTTGGAGGACTTGTGTGTTCTATCTATTGACCTTGTATTCTGAAGCAGGGAGTACGTGAAGTGCTGAGAAAACAGAGGTCGTTGTCCTTGCATCTGTGATCTTACAGTTGCATGGGGTGGGGGGGCATTGGTAGGATGACTGTTAGCACGGGTTACAGGGAGTGTTGTCATGTAGATAAATGCTGATGTGTTGTATTGCGGTACCCTGCACATCTGAGAGATAGTAAACTGGGTGTTGTCTCTTCTGCCGAAAAAGCTGGGGAATGGGCAGCAGCACATAGTGAGGGGGATGGAAGAGCTTAGTGGGATTAGAGAATATGGGTGGGATTGGGGTGGAGGATGTGGGGGAAGGAGGAGAACAGGAAAACATGGGTAGGCCTACAATGTCTGGCCTTGTGTGCTAGCCTGTGGTTTGGACTGTTTTTTGAGGGTTTAGGCAAGGATTATGATTAGGTCTACATTTTAGGAACACTTCCTTTCTGGCAGCAGTATGAAGGTAGTAGATTGGAGTAGGGTAGTAATAAGGACAAGCCAGTTAGGAGTCTGTCATAGCAATGGAGGTAGAGAGTGGGCCATGCAAATACTAATGTAGCAGAGACAAGTCAGGAACGCTCAGGGTCAGGCCCATGTGTTTGATGACTAACTGGATGTGGTATATGATGGAGAAAGAGAAGAGCCTCAGCTGACTTGCTGGTTTCTGACTTGGATATCTGGGTGGGTGGGTGTCTAAGGGGAGGGGTTAGTTTTGGTTAAATGGTGGCTGTGAAGGTGCAAGAGAAGATTCAGTGCTGTGGCGGGGGGTGGGGGTGGGGGGGTGAGCTGAGTTCAAGGCTCGTGAGGGATGGTGGCCTTGATGCACAGTAGGCAACTGTGGCTGAGGCAGGGGCTGGGTCAGCCTATCAAAAAGCTCCTGGCAATGCCCTCTATAAGGAGGGTGTTTTCTAGAGTGGAAGAGTGGGGGACGGCAATGCCCTCTATAAGGAGGGTGTTTTCTAGAGTGGAAGAGTGGGGGACGGCAATGCCCTCTATAAGGAGGGTGTTTTCTAGAGTGGAAGAGTGGGAGACGGCAATGCCCTCTATAAGGAGGGTGTTTTCTAGAGTGGAAGAGTGGGGGACGGCAATGCCCTCTATAAGGAGGGTGTTTTCTAGAGTGGAAGAGTGGGGGACGGCAATGCCCTCTATAAGGAGGGTGTTTTCTAGAGCAGAGGTAGATGCTTCTTGGGAAGAAATTGTCTTCGAAAGGGAGAGGCCAGAGAATTAGGAGAAACCGAAGAGTAGTTTCTAGGAGGATGTGGTATGGAGGGCGTGTCTCAGTGTCAGATATGTAGAGATTAAAGCCAGAAGTGAACTGCAGGTGTGTAACATTCAGGTCACTCTTACTCAGGCATTTTAAAAACTGGGATTTAAGGAATTAGAGGAAAGTGGACTTTAAATAGAGATCTATTTGTTTATTTACTTTTTAATAAGAGTTTCTGTAGCCCAGGCTGGCCTTGATCTTGTGGTTCTCTTGCTTCAGAATACTGGGATTACAAACATGAGCCACGATCACCCCCTCACCCCCCCACCCCTATGAAGCAGGGTTTCTCTGTAGTCTCCTCTGTCCTGGAACTCACTCTGTAGACCAGACTGGCCTCTAATTCAAGAGATCCACCTGCTTCTGCCTCCCAAGTGCTGAGATTAGAAGATTTTGCCACCATGTCCAGCTTTGCCTGGCTTTCTCTATTGTTTTTTTGTTTTTCGAGACAGGGTTTCTCTGCATAGCCCTGGCTGTCCTGGAACTCACTCTGTAGACCAGGCTGGCCTTGAACTCAGAAATCCACCTGCTTCTGCCTCCCAAGTGCTGGGATTAAAGGCGTGCACCACCACGCCCGGCTCGGCTTTCTCTATTGTAATGCTGTCTTTGTCAGTGAGACTTGAGAATGCCCATGAGCTGTAGAGAAGGAGAGACAATACTATTGAAAGAAAGGAGACATGTTTGGAGCATAGGATCTAGTGAACAAAACAAAACAAATAAACCTGATGTGTACACACACACACACACACACACACTTTTAGAAGATCAAATGGAGGTAAGAATGCAGGTGATTGAACTGGTTGGTAAGAGGGGTAAAACTTTAGGGAAATTCTACTGCTTTCCGAGAAGAGGGATTTGAATTCATCTATACCAAGAGTCAGGAAGAGAGAAGGGTATTGGGAGGATATGCATCCTTCTCTCTCTCTCTCTCTCTCTCTCTCTCTTCTCTCTCTCTCTCTCTCATTCTGTATCTCCCCCCCCCCATTTCTCTAGTTGCACAAGCATTTGGTAACCTGTGCAAGAGTCTAAGATACTGAGGGAGACAAGTAGACTGGTCTAGGATCAGAGAGATTTCTAGCTTAGGTTTTTTTTCTTTTCTTTTTAACTATGTGTAGGTATGTGTACAGGAATGCAGGTGCCCACCAAATCCAGAAGAGAGGATCAGATTTCTTAGAATTCGAGTTAAGGAGTACATACTCTTAACTGCTGAACCATCTCTTCTACCCTCTAGTATATGTTTGAAGCATGAATAATGAATAAAGCGATCTTGTCTAAAATAAAATAAGATAAACCTTAGCACCTAGCTTTCTGGTTAGCTTGTATTTTGTACCTTAAGCAAAACTGTTTGCTCCTTCTGGAAAGAAGCTATATATGTAATTTTTGTATTTTATACCAACAGAGTGCTGGGAAGAAACCATTTCTTCTCTGTATGAATTAATTTGGTGGGTAAGGGCTTTTGTTTATCTTTTTGAGGTGCTGGGGGTTCAACCCACAGCCTGTGTAAGTGCTGAGTGAACCCTTATCACTGAACCAATGTCATTGAACTGTATTCTCAGCCCCAGACAAAGACATCTTACTCTTGACACAGAGAGGAACAGCCCTTCTCACCCTCTATCTTTAATCCCTTTCACTTACAGTACAGAAGTCTAGTACAGAAAGTCCAGGTTTGGAAACCTCAAGGCCTAGCTTCTACATAAACCTCGTTCGCTAACCTCACTACCCATGTTGGGCACTCTGGGAAGATTAGTATACCCCAATCCATTTGTACCGGGCTTTTGAAGACCTGGGTTCTTTGCAAGACTGGACAGAGGGCTATTGTGGAAGATACAGCTTCTCTCTTGTTTGTTTTGGCAGGCTGGCAGTGAATGTGACTCAGAGCTCTCTGCTGCACCTTAGCAAGTTCAGTAGAATCACTGCCTTTCAGGTGTTGACGATGTCCTTCAGTCTATCTGACCTTTATATCCGAAAGAGGGATCAGGTTCCCTGTCCCCTACTTGCTTTTTTTTTTCACCTTTAATCTGGTATAGAGGGTATTTCCTGGTATTTTATTTTAGGCCTACTTCATTAGGTCTCTCAACCCCTTTTGGCACATCTCATGACTTTCTGGCTGTTAATTGGCATGTTCTCCATGGCGTTGCTTATTTTCTGCACCTTATTTTGTAAATTTGTACTCTATCAGATAGAGTTGATGTGAGTCACTCCTGGGTGTGGAAGGTAATGTCTCCACTAATTTAGAGAATCTTTAATCTTGTTTCAGACCCGAGTTTGGTTTATCCTGTTGATTTTCTGCCCTAGAAGAGGTGTGTGTGCTCCTGTGTGTCCCTTGTCTCTGGTTTCATGTGTTGTTGCAGATGGTCTACACTCAGAGATACTACTTAACATAAATAGATTCCCTCCAGATTTCTTGTTATCACAATCAGCAAATAAAACTCTATTAAGAGCTTCTTAGATGTAATTTAGTATATGGCACTAAATAGGAAGGTTTATAAACCCTTTCTCTGCCTTCCAGGGGTTTATAGTGTACAATTGATGTTACATGTGACAACAATAGCCATGAAGGAGATAAACATAGGATGATTACCTCTCATTTATTACAGCAGGTGTCTTAAAGACGGATAATAGGGATTTAGGGTGTTGGTCCAGTCAGTAAAGAGTGAGCCCACAGCACCTCAGAAAGACAAACAGAAGGACCTAAGTGTCTTCACTATGTCTGTAAAAAGCCAGGCTCTGTGGTGGTACTCCTGTAATTCAGCACTGGAAGGAAAGAAAAGAGGACTCCTAGTGCTTGTTGGCTGGCCAGTCTAGCTGAATCCGTGAACTCCGGGCTAAGTGAGAGACCTTGTCTCAAAAAGTAAGGTGGAGTGTGAATGAAGAAGACACATGATGACATCTCTGCATGTACACAAACATACACACAGGCTCCCATGCATGTGCACATTTATATATGAATAGGTATACATAGAAACAAAGACAAAATTAAGAGAGCAAAACCCCAGACTTAAACAGGGAGACCTACAGAGACAAGAGCATCTTCTATCCAGCCCATGGCCCTCTCTCATGTCCTTTTAGGTGTAGCCATATTTCTTTCTCCATTGCTAGGGCAGGATCCCAGTGAGGTTCTTATTCTCCAGTGACCTGTGGCTGAAGAGGTAGGCTCCAGTTTCCAGCAGGGAAAACACCTGGAGTGCTTGGCTTCCTTGGTATAATTGTGTTTGTAATATGAGCACAAACACCCCTAGCTGTGGAGCACTGAAAGCTACCTCCTCCTGAGTATGGATGTCAGTGTTGGTTCAGAAGAAGGTGGCCTGGCTCATGCCACCCCTCCAAGAAAAGAGCAGATACAGTCTTTGAGGGTTATTTTTATAAGTGGTAAACAAGGGCTAGGACAGTGCCATGGCTCAGTGGTAAAGGCATTTGTCACCATGATGCCCTGAGTTTGATCCAAGAGCCCACATGGTTGAAGGAGGAAGCTGACTGCTACCAGTTGTGCTCTGGCTCGCACATGACTTCTGCCCTCATATACATAAATATAAGTTAATAAAAAAGGACACGGGCCGGGCGTGGTGGCGCACACCTTTGATCCCAGCACTCGGGAGGCAGAGGCAGGCGGATTTCTGAGTTCGAGGCCAGCCTGGTCTACAGAGTGAGTTCCAGGACAGCCAGGGCTACACAGAGAAACCCTGTCTTGAAAAACCAAAAAAAAAAAGGACACGGGGACTAGACTAGGTTAGTTGGGGGGTGATTTGAGATCCCTGTATGTGTAAAATGATTTACTATTTTTTATTGGAACTATTATTATTATGTAATGATAAAATTCATGCAATCCTGCCTTTATTAGGAAGAATAGGGAAATCCCAGGGGCTGGAATTTCCCTACATTTCTTCAGCATTCTTTTGGAAGAATTAGACAGAGGGACAGCAAGCTCCTATCTCTCAGTTCTTCTTCTTGGATTATTTTATAGGCTTCTAGGAAAGGATAAGGTGATAGAAACAGTTTGGGGCCAGGCATGAATTGGTCTTGGTGAAGGGATATGAGGCCAGTTCTGGTACTGCTGAGCTCAGGTTCTGTGTTAGAGAAAATAGCCATAGGTACAGAACTCAGAGGACTAACAGAGGCAAAAAGAAAGTAGTATGTAGTAGTATGTAGTAGTTGTTGCCTTTGCTTACATATGGTAAGAGCAAAACTGAAGTGCCTGCATTCTTTTTTGTTCCCCCACTTCCCCCTTTCCCGGCAGAGTTTAGAGTTTTTCTGTGTAGCTCTGGCTATCCTGGAACTAACTCACTCTGTAGACCAGGCTGGCCTCAAACTCACAGAAATCTTCCTGCCTCTGCCTCCTAAGTGCTAGGATCAAAGGTGTGCACCACCACTCAGTTTCTTTTTCTTAATTACATCTTGTTTGTTTTCTGACTTTAAAGATGCTATGGTACCGGGGGCTGGAGAGGTAGCTCTGTGGTTAAGAGCCCTGACTACTCTTCCAGAGATTTCCAACACCCACGTGGCAGCACACAATTATCTGTCCGGTCTCAATCAATCCCAGGGGAATCTGATAACTTATGCAGGCTGCAGGCATTGCATGTAATCGGTACACATACATAATATGCAGGCAAAGCACCCATGCATACATAAACATCAAATCAAAACAAACCAAAATGAGATGCTATAGTACCTTCAACAAATAGGCTGATGATGATTAAAAAAGTTCAATAAAAGCTCCAGAGATTGGGAGGTAAGTAATGATTTGATTATGGTCTTTAAATGTAACAATGTTTTTCTTGCCATTCATTCTTTAATTTTTTTTTTTTTTTTTTGTATTTTGAGACAGGGTTTCTCTGAGTAGCTCCGGCTGTCCTGGAACTTACTCTGTAGACCAGGCTGGCCTGGACTCAGAAATCCGCCTGCCTCCCATGTGCTGGGATTAAAGACGTGCGCCCCCACTGGCCCAGCGGCATTCAACAACTTTCATTGCGACTATTTCCTGTGCTTCTTTCCACCTGTCATCTCCTCAGCTCTACTGTTATACAGCAGTCCAAAGCTGTTACCTCTTACTTGGACTGCTACATAGTTGCTATTAATTGGTCTGACTTAACTATTTCTCAGAAAGCTTTTTTTCACATTCAAATCAGAGAAGTAAACCTCAGAAGTATGAAAGTAGCTATGGTCGGCAGCTCTCCACCCCCAAGAATTGGGAAGGTTGAAGCAGAGGGATTGTATGGAATTTGAGACCAGTCTTACAGTCTTACCTATAGAGTGATGCCTCCATTTTCTTTTTTTTTTTTTTAAAGATTTATTTATTATATGTAAGTACACTGTAGCTGTCCTCAGACACTCCAGAAGAGGGCATCAGATTTCGTTACAGATGGTTGTGAGCTACCATGTGGTTGCTGGGATTTGAACTTGGGACCTTCAGAAGAGCAGTCGGCACTCTTAACCATCGAGCCATCTCACCAGCCCGAGGCCTCCATTTTCTACAACAAAAAATACAAAATTGCTGGGCTTGGTGGTGCACGCCTTTAATCCCAGCACTCTGGAGACAGAGGCAGGTGGATTTCTGAGTTCAGTTTGAGGCCAGCCTGGTCTACAAAGTGAGTTCCAGGACAGCCAGAGCTACCCAGAAAAACCCTGTCTCGAAAAAACAAAACAAAAAACCAAAAACCAAAACAACAACAACAACAACAAAAAAATAATCAGGTAGAATTTTTTTTTTTTTTTTTTTTGGCTTAAAAAGTCCTACCATGGACCCAGAGAGATGGTTTAAGGCCTGCCTAAGATACTGAATGAGTCTACCCTGGGCAACTTTTAGTGAGATCTATCACAAAATTTATAAAGGAGAAGAAATATAAAAGGCTGGGGGTGTAGTTTCATGGCCGAGTGTACGCCTAGGTGTGGGAGGCTCAGGATTCAGTACCCAGTACAAACCAGAAGCAAAAGCTTCCTTAGCAAGTCCCCATTGCCTGTGTGATAATGACTGAATCCACAACAAAGCCTGTGGTAGTTCAGTTCTGCCTCTTGGCCTTTTCCTTGCTCTTTTCTCTTTATCACTGTGAAGCCATGTTCAGCTTCCTTAGCTTGCAGGGGTGGAGAATGTTGCTGTGTTTGCTTTGCTTATATTTTGTTTCTCTCTTGAAATTCTTTTGTACCTGTTAAACTAACCTGTCAGCAGGATGTTAAACACAATTCAAGCTAGGCCTTGGTAGTACAGGCTGAATTCTCAGCTACTGGAGAGAGTTGGGCTAGGAGTAATAACTAGGTCAAGGCCTACCTAGCTAGGCAACTTAATGAAACCTGCTTTGAAATAAAGAACCTAAAAGTTAACTGGTAGGGCACTTGTCTAGCAGACGTGAGACCCTGGGTTCAATGTCCAGTACTGCCGAAGCCATGGGGAAACAGCCCAGTAACCAGGCAATCATTGTTAGGAAATGCTTCTCTCGGTTGTGTATAACTTCATTACTTATGTGCTTGCCTTTTCGCACTAGACTCTCTGTTCCCTAGCTGTGCTTAGCATTGCATTTAGGATGTACAGGTACAGCATACATGCTGATGAATGAACACTGTACACACAGATTCCTCACACAAAGTAAAACCTTGTCTAAAATGAGAGTATACTATAGCTTAATGACTGCGCTTATTCTAAATGCTTGGAACCAGAAGTATTTTGATAGACTTTTAAAAGTAATTTACTTTTGTGTGCACTGGTGTTCTCTGCCTGTATGTATGTCTGTGTGAGGGTATTGGATCCCTGGACTGGAATTACAGACAGTTGTGAGCTGCCATGAGAAGGGAATTGAACCTGGGTCCCTTAGAAGAGCAGCCAGGCTTTTAACTGCTGAGTTATCTCTTTAGCAATCAGTGCCCCTCTGCGTATTTCGAAATTTTTGAGTTTGAAGATTTCTTTTTTTTTTTGATGGTGGAGATTGAAGCCAGGCCCCAGGCATGCAAAGCATGTGCTCTGCCTCTGAACTACACTCTTATCTCTAAAGCAGTTCTAGTGAACCCTGTTTGTGTACTTTCTCACCTGAGGTCAAGTGTAGAATTTTCATTTATGAGATCATGTAGATTTTTAGAGAGTTTTGGCTTTGGCATCATTTTGGACTTAAGTTTTTTGTTTTTGTTTTTGTTTTTCAAGACAGGATTTCTCTGTAGCCTTGGCTGTCCTGGAACTCACTTTGTAGACCAGTCTAGCCTTGAACTCAGAAATCCGATTGCCTCTGCCTCCCAAGTGCTGGGATTAAAGGCATGCGCCACCACGCCAGCTTGGACTTCAGTTTTTAATTAGAGGTGTTCAACCTGTGTTTAGATGATAGAAGACATTTTGTTATCCTAAGGACAATGACATGAGATCTTGAGGATTGTGTATTATTTTTGTACTTTAAAGTTTCAATTCAGGGTCTAGCCTTGGCAATTCCAGTACTTTGGAGGCAGAGGTGGGAAGATTGCCACAAATTTGAACCCAGGTTGGTTTACTTTTCAGTAACCCTATAGTTTACTATAGGTTAAAACTGTGGAGTTCCAGGCCAGTTAGGATTACAGCGAGACCTAGCATCAAAACACAATAAATGGATAGATGGATGGAGAGACAGACAATTCAAAATTTTCAGTTTGGGAATAACAAAACAAAATTAGCTTTAGAGGGGCTGGAGAGATGGCTCAGTGATTAAGAGCACTGACTGCTCTTCCAGAGGTCCTGAGTTCAAATCCCAGCAACCAAACGATGGCTCACAACCATCTGTAATGAGCTCTGATGTCCTCTTCTGGTATGTCTGAAGACAGCTACAGTGTACTTATATATAATAAATAAATATTTTTTAAAAAGTTAGCTTTAGAAACACAGCCATGGCTAGTCTAGTGGGTATTTGTAGAGGCATCTCTGGATCCTGAAGGCTGACAGCTTCCTAATAAATCCCAAGGCTTGATCTTCTTTTAGTTTGTTGCTTAAGAAAACATCAAATGTCACATTTTTTCTTCAATGTGAATTACTTCATACAGTATTGTCAAGAAAAGGACCAGAAGAATTTTTTTAAAGATTTATTTTATTTATATGAATACATGGTAGCTGTCTTCAGACACACCAGAAGAGGGCGTTAGATCTCATTACAGATGATTGTGAGCCACCATGTGGTTGCTGGGAATTGAACTCAGGACCTCTGGAAGAACAGTCAGTGCTCTTAACCACTGAGCCACTAGAAGGATTTTTTGATGACAAAGATTTGTGTGTGTGTGTGTGTGTGTGTGTGTGAGAGAGAGAGAGAGAGAGAGAGAGAGAGAGAGAGAGAGAGAGAGAGAGAGAGAGAGAGAGAGAGGTGGGGGGTGTCAAATCTGGAGCTTCATGGACCTACTAGCAGCAAAGGAACAAAAGTAATGAAGGCCCACACAAGCTTTGATATGTCCCACTGAAGGGAAAAAACATGCTTCTAACTCTAGAGCAGGAGGCCAGACAGAGATTGCCAATGCCTTGTTCAGAGCACTTAGAAAAGGTTGTTGCTTCCATGGATGCTTTGGGTAAAGCTGCCCAGGGGAGGGAAGATGCTTATGCCATCTTTAGACTGGTTAAGACAGTGAGACCTGGTGCTTAGAAAAGGGGCATTTGTTGAATGACTCATCTGGCACAAATTCAAGCTGTGGCCTCTAACTTGGGACCTAAATAAAAGATATAACAGGAAAGGATTCTTTGTGATGCCTTATGTGGATTGTTTTGTCAGACTAAGAGTTGAGCAACAAGCCCACATTGAAGCAAGAAAGAAAGGTTTACAGAAGTCCAGAGGTCAGGCATTGTCCTAGATGCTGTCCAGGAGTATGGTTTCGTTGTTCTTGCAGCACAGTCTGAGTTCTCGAATCTGGTGAGCAGTTTAGAAAGGAATGTTCCAGCCAGGTGTGGTGGCACAGGCTTCTAATTCCAGCACTTGTGAGGCAGAGGCAGGTGGGTCTCTTGAGTTCAAGGTTAGCTTGGTCTTCAGAGCAAATTGTCCTAGGACAGCCAGGTTTACACAGAGAAACGGTGTATGGTGATGGGGTGGGGTGGGGTGTTCTTGTTAAAAAATAAGTAAAATAAACCCAAAATTAACCATTCTCCCTAAAAAAAAAAAAAGCAAAGATATTTGTTCACTAGCTCTAATTATCCTTTAGCTCTTAGAAGAGTACCTGTCTGGTATGACAGATGTAAATTCTCACCCTTTTTACTGATAAGAGACTGGTAAGAACCTAGTAACTAGTTCAAGGTCAGGTGGCCATTAGTATTAAAACCAACTCTCTTCCCTTGTTGAGGCAGTTTACCTATGTAGCCCAGCCTGGTCCTCCAGCCCTAGCCTTTCTAAGAGTCTGGGATCACAGATCTGTGATATCACACTGAGTTGTTGTTGTTTTGGAGCTGGAGAGAGCTCAGTAGTTAAGAGCACTAGCTGCTCTTGCAGAGAACCCAGGTTCACAGCACCTACATGCTGCCTTACAGCTATGAGTAAGTTCAGTTCCTGGGGATCCAGCACCCTCTTCTGACCTCTGTGGACAACAGGCATGCATGCAATGTATTTACATACTCGCAGACAAAACACACATTAAATAAATATTTTTTTTAAAGTTTGGAAAAGGACTGGAGAGATGGCTCAGTGGTTGAAAGCACTGACTGCTCTTCCAGAGGTCCTGAGTTCAATTCCCAGCAACCACATAACCACATGGTGGCTCACAACCATCTGTAATGGGATCTGATGCCCCCTCCTCCTCCTTCTTTTCTTTTCTTTTCTTTTCTTTTCTTTTCTTTTCTTTTTTCTTTTTTTTTTTTTGAGACAGGGTTTCTCCGTATAGCCCTGGCTGCCCTGGAACTCACTTTGTAGACCAGGCTGGCCTCGAACTCAGAAATCTACCTGCCTCTGCCTCCCAAGTGCTAGGATTAAAGGCGTGGGCCACCACTGCCTGGCTTTGATGCCCTCTTCTGAAGGCAGCTACAGTGTACTCCTATACATAAAATAAAATAAATAAATAAATGAATTATTTATTTATTTATTTATTTATTTATTTATTTATTATGAGTACACTGTAGCTGTCCTCAGATACTCCAGAAGAGGGCATCAGATTTCGTTACGGATGGTTGTGAGCCACCATGTGGTTGCTGAGATTTGAACTCAGGACCTTCGGAAGAGCAGTTGGCGCTCTTAACCACTGAGCAATCTCGCCAGCCCCCAAATAATTCTTTAAAAAAAATTATGTATATATTTACTTATTCCTTCACACACATACCTCCCCCCTTTGCCGTGTGTGTGTGTGTGTGTGTGTGTGTGTGTGTGTGTGTGCGTGTGGAGGAATGTGGGCATGTACATTCTGTAGCTGGTGTGTGGAGACCAGAGGACTTTGAGGACTGCCGCAGTCCGTTTTGTTGAGGCGGGGTCTCTTTCTTTGCTTCTGTTTACTGTGTACTTCAGGCTGGCAGGTCTGCTAGCTTCAGGATGATTATCTTGCCTTTATCTCTCACCTGGCTTTAGGATGCTGTGACTCTAGTTGTGTGCCGCCTGCCACATCTGGCCTTGGGCCAGGCTTGTGCAGCGAGTGCTTTACCCGCTGACCCATATGCCTGGCCCAGTGGTTTGTTGTCTTTGTTTGTAAATGAGGCTGTGTTAAACCACAGTTCCTTTTGTGACTTGGTATTGGTGTGTGTATTATGACTATATATCCCTATGAGCAGGAAAGGATGAAGGAAAAGGTAGGAAGCCATTATGTGTTGAATTCTGACTGAGGACAAATATTCTATCATTTAACCATCACTAACACCACGTCCTGTGACAATCCAATGACACAGTAGGTTTTTGCCACTGAGGAAACAAGTTTAAGAACCTAAATAACGTCCTTGGGGACCTCACAGCTATTTAGTGATTGAACTGGCTTTTCTGTTCAATCTGATTAACTCTGTTTCGCAATGGACTCTTTTACTGTAAATTCCAGCATACATTTTGGATTTGTGGTCTGAGTCGCTTTTAAATCTTCATGTCACATAACTGGAAAATAGTCTGACCTGAAAACTACTGAAGTAGACCCGCAGAAATTGTTTACTTTAAGAGAACCCTATGGACCAGCAGGTCTATAGAGAGGAGACTCCAGGACTCTGCTGTACGCACCTGCAATCAGTTACAGCATGCACAGCTTGAACACTGTATACTTTCTTTTAGACCAGGACCCTGTTTAACTGGCGCAGAGCCAGTTCTGAATGTGTGTGGTAGTGCTCTCCAGCACGAAGAGATCAACAAAAACTGTCAGAGACGTGGAACAGGTAGAGTGGGAAAGGACTGAGCCCAGTTGAAACTAGCAGTTTCATTAGTAAGTAGGCAGATCCTAATTACCTGTGTTGCTCAGAGACCTGAGCTGAGAGTCAGGGTGGGGTTAGGCCATTTTCATTATCTTAGGAGATTTTCATTAGCTGATCACAGAGATCAGGGTGTGGGGAGAGAGTCAGGAAGAGGAGGAGAGGTCATAGAAATAGAATAGTTTTGCTTTGGGTGGTGGTCAGGTAGTGGTGGGCTAGGGTGTGACACCTGGCAGCTTGTTAAAGATGCAGAGTCTTTGTTCTTGATGCAGACTGTTGAATTTGTCTTCATTTTGTCAAGATTCTCCAGAGATTGATTCTGTGCACATTAAAGTTGGAGAAAGACCAAGTATATGATTAATGGTTCAGTGCAAGAGTTTTGAGAATCTGGCAGACCTAGTATTGAAATTTGGTTTCACTGGTTTGTTCCTTTGATTATAGGGATGGAATCCAGGGCTTTGTGCATAATAAGCAAGTGCCATGCTGCTCTTAGCCTATTGAAGAGAGTAAATTAAATATGGGCAAATTTAGAAATTGATATGCCTTAGTTTTAATGGAATTTGTAACATAGAAATATTTGTGCTAATAGAAGAAAATACTCAGTAAATGCTAATGCTAGTAATAGAATTAGGCAAACTTACCAGAAGAATACCTTCCTCTCATCTCTCCTATAAAGCTGTGCTAATGTAGCCACACACTGGCATGCATTTCCCCAGCATTGGTAGGCGTTTTGTTTTGTTTTGTTTTGTTTTTCGAGACAGGGTTTCTCTGTGTAGCCCTGGCTGTCCAGGAACTCACTCTGTAGACCAGGCTGGCCTCGAACTCAGAAATCTGCCTGCCTCTGCCTCCCAAGTGCTGGGATTAAAGGCCTGTGCCACCACTGCCCAGCTTTAAATGTTTATTTTTTACTTTATGTGTGTGGATGTTTTGCCCTCATGTATGTCCAGTGCCTGAGGTGGTCAGAAAAGGAAGTGTTACAAATGTCTGTGAGCAGCCATGTAGGTTGGTGCTGGGAATTGAATCCTGGCCCTCCTGAAGAGCAGTCATTGCTCTTAACCTCTGAGCCATCTCTTCAGTTCTTCCCCTAGTATTGTTTAATGCTGGTTGTTGCAGCTGCTGCAGTTAAAACACACGGCAGTTATTAATGTGTTCAGCACTTTATTTATTAATTCAGTCCATAGAGCAACCATGTAAACTAAGAATTTTGTCTGTTTCACAAGTGAAAACAGCAAAGAGGTTAAATGAACCTGCGCACATAGCCATGAAATGAGAGAGCAAAGAAGTATTGTTTATCTCTATTCTATTTTCATGTGTTTTGATTGCTCTCAAATTTATGTGGTGCCGGGCGGTGGTGGCGCACGCCTTTAATCCCAGCACTTGGGAGGCAGAGGCCAGCCAGGTCTACAGAGTGAGTTCTAGGACAGCCTGGGCTACACAGAGAAACCCTGTCTCGAAAAAAACAAGAAACAAACAACAACAACAAACAAACAAAACCAAAAAAGTCTTTTTAAATCTAGTATTTAAAACTTTTAATGTTACATAGGCGACATACTGACAGATACATAACTAAAAGCAAAATAATTAGAAATGTTTTTGAGACAGGATCTCACTATGTAACCCTGGCTGGCCTGAACTTCACTGTGTCGATCAGACTATTCTCAAACCCACAGAGTCACCTACCTTTTCTTCCCTGAGTACTAGGATCAAAGGTGAGCTTATAATGCTGGCTCAAATTTTAATATAGTAGTGTTTTGAAGGATTTATTTATTTATTTTATATATAGGAGTACAATTATAGCTGTTTTCAGACACACCAGAAGAGGGCATCAGATCCCATTACAGATGGCTGTGAGCCACCATGTGATTCCTGGGATTTGAATTTAGGACCTCTGGAAGAGGGATCAGTGCTCTTGACCGCTGAGCCTTCTCTCCAGCCCTTAATATAGTCCCGTCAACCCCCCCCCCCCCCCCCCCCCGGCGGGCCCCCTCCCCAGTCTTTCATTGCTGGGATTAAAGGCATGCGCCACCACTGCCTGGCCTTAATATAGTATTTTTATTATTTCTTCAAAAATTTTATACAATGTATTTTGATCATATTGACCTCCAAGATCCACCTCTATCTTCCTACGTCTCCCAACTTTGATTCTTTTTTTTTTTTTTAAAATAAATAATCTGTCAAATCCAATTTATGCTGTCCACATGAATGTGGGCCTATCCACTGGAGCTGGAGCATGGTCCACCTAACAGTGATCATACCTTTAAAGACAATTGACTCTCTCTCAGAAGCCATCAATGTACCATATCCCCTAAGTCAAGAGTGAAGGCTCATGAGTCCCTCCCTGCTTACGTGCTAGTATGTTGACTGGCTTGATCTTATACAGGCCTTGTGAAGAAAGCCATAGCTGCTATGAGTTTATGAGCACAAAGGTCATATATTGTTCTAGTTCCCTCTGTCCACTGGCTCTTACAGCCTTCCTATGTCTTCTGAGATGGCTCCAGAAGTTTGAGGGTGGGGATTGATGTTAGATGTCCCATTTGTGGCTGAGTACTCTACTGACAGTCTCTGAACTTTCAAGAACCGTCATCCACTGCACAAAGAAATTTCTGATGCGGACTGAGTGCTGTATCAATCTAGGGGCACAGCTATAAGAATTTAGAAGGCAGGTTGGTACTACTTGGGTCTCTTAGGTGAGTCATTTAACACCTAGTGTTTCAGTCAAAGGTCTGGAAAAAAATTATATCTAGGGAGTTGGTTCAAAACTACTTGTTCAAGCAGGTTGATAGAATTAAGAACAAGGTGTTTGAACCTTGGCTCAGCTACTTCCTATGTACATAACCTTGGGCAACTTATTTAGTCTTTCTAAACATTGATTTCCTCATTAGGAGTGGGAAGAATAGTTCATCCCTTGCAGGGATGCTGTAAGATTTGAATTTGATAATGTGTTACTCTCACCCAGCATACAGGAGACACACAGTGGATCGTCAGTATACATGGGTTCTCTTTTCTGCCTTTCCATCCATCCATAGGGATGAGAAGTAGGTAGAAGAAACTCAAGTTTGGAATCTCTGGAGATCCTACAGTCTTTATGTCATAGTGTTCTCCTTGGGAGATGTAACATCTGTCTGTATTTAACTTACTCACTTTTCCATTTTAGATTAAAATTTGTTTTCAAAATACATTTTATAATAGGACAAATGCCATCATTTGATGTTTCGTTTGTGTGTTTTGTAAAATTTCTTTTTTTTAAGATTTATTTATTTTATGTATGTGAGTACACTGTAGTTGTACAGTTGAGCTTTCATGTTGTTGGGAATTGAATTTTCGGACCTCTGCTTGCTCTGATCAACCCTGCTGGCTCAGGTTGCCCCCCCTCCCATTTTCTCCACCAAGTCTACTGGCCAAGATTGGTCTGTCTGTCTGTCTGTCTGTCTCTCTCTCTCTTTCTCCTTTTCTTTCTTTCCTTGCAAGGTTTATGTTGTAACAGAGCTATTTAATACTTTTTTCTTTTTAAAAAATATAATTGCTTGCAGCTTGGCAGTGGTGGCACACACCTTTAATCTCAGTACTCCGGAGGCAGTTCAAGACCAGTCTGGTCTACAGAGCAAATTCCAGGAAAACCAGGAAAGAAACCCAACCTCAAAAACAAAATCTAGCTGGGCGTGGTGGCGCATGCCTTTAATCCCAGCACTTTAGAAGCAGAGGCAGGTGGATTTCTGAGATCAAGGCCAGCCTGGTCTACAGAGTGAGTTCCAGGACAGCCAGGGCTACACAGAGAAACCCTGTCTCGAAAAAACAAAACAAAACAAAACAAATCTATATATGTCTAGGATTTAAACTATGATCTTTAAACTTACACAGCAGGCACCTAACCACTAGGCTGTCTCTCCAGCCAATATTTCTTTTATTGATTGTTTCTTTTCTTGCTCAAGAGGCTTGCCTACTTGCCTGTTTGTCTGCCTGTCTGTCTATAGATCTGTCTATGTGGCTTTGGGAGATAGTATCACTCTGAAGCCAGGATTGATCCAGAACTCACTGTGTAGCTGAAATTAGTCTCATATTCATGGTAATCCTCTTGCTTCAGCCTTGTAAGTGTTAGAGTTACAAATATAAGCCACCATAATCTGCCCTGCTTCAGAGTATCCTTTTGACATGTAAAATGTCTTTTGTTAATTTTTTTTTTCAAGACAGGGTTTCTCTGTATAGCCCTGGCTGTCCTGGAACTCACTTTGTAGACCAGGCTGGCCTCGAACTCAGAAATTCGCCTGCCTCTGCCTCCTGAGTGCTGGGATTAAAGGCATGCGCACCATACTCGGCTGTCTTTTGTTAATTTGTGTGTTTGTGTGTGTGTATGCTTATGTCTCACTTTTCTATTTCTGTGAAGAGACATTATGATCAAGGCAACTTATAGTTACAGCAGGATTATAATTTCAGAAGGTTAGAGCCCATGGACATCATGGTGGGGAGCATAGTGGTAGGCAGGCATGGCGCTGGAACAGTAGCTGGTAGCTTAGATCTCATCCACAAGCACAGGGCCCAGAGAGAGCTAACAGGGGATGGCATGGGTTTCTGAAACCTCAAAGTTCACTCCCAGTGACACCCCTCCTTCCAATCCTTCCCAAACAGTTCCACCAACTAGGTATTCAAACATATGAGCCATAGGGGCCTTTCTCATTCAAACCACCAGCCGGGCGGCCTTTAATCCCAGCACTCAGGAGGCAGAGGCAGGCGGATTTCTCAGTTCCAGGCCAGCCTGGTCTACAAAGTGAGTTCCAGGACAGCCAGGGCTATACAGAGAAACCCTGTCTCAAAAACAAAAAACAAAACAAAACAAAACAAGACATCAAACCACCATAGCTCATATTTTCAGGAACATGCCACAGTGCAGGTTCAGAGGTCAGAAGGCAACTTGGGAGTGTGAATTTTTGAACTCATGGAGTCAAGCTCTTTAGCAAACACCTTTTTCTGCTGAGCTAGTCTAATCCTGTCTATCTTCGAAGCGCAGGACAAATCCTCCCTTCTTTCTTAATTCTTTGCTCACAGTGGTCACTCACTGGGTTTCTGATTGTCTATCTTCCATTTGCTAATTCTGAAATGTGTGTATCACCATCACCATTAGTCCTTTTTAAAAGGATGTTTTTAAACTTGAGGGTGACCTTGAATTTCCGATTCTCTTGCCTCCATTTCCCTTGAGTGTTGGACTTAATGTAGGAGTATTGTATTGCATCTGATTTTGGTGATAGTGGGAATTGAACTCTGAGCTTTCTGCAGTCTCACATACTGTACCAACGGAGCCATATGCTGGCCATCATTTGCCTTTTGTTACTTAATGATTCCATGTATTTGTCCAGTTAGATGGTGTTGCTGGGACTCATGGGTTATGATTTGTTCTATTTCCATTTTGCCTAGCCTAGTGCCCTATATTCAGCAAGTATTCATTCAAATGTTGATGCGATTAGATTTCGTTAGTACTTCACACCCTTTTAAAGAAAGGTGCCTAGAACTGGAAGCCTAAAGGAGCACTGAGCTGGCTGACATCATCTTGGCTGTCTGACAGGACTGGGTGTGTGCTCGAGAGGTGTGTCGGCAGAGGAAATACCTGTGCTTCAGGTTGTGCTTCCTCCTCTGCTGTAGCGACTCCTGCGAGTCAGGGGAGAGAGACAGTAGTGTAGGAGGAGGCTTGGAAAGGGAATGGATGGGAGGGTACCACATTGTTAGACCTGGGGATTTGGCTTTATTAAAACCATAAATAAAGGGATGGTGTAATGCAGAGAAGAGCTTAGAACCAGTAGGCTAATTTGACAAACTGGCTTCTCTGGTGTAAACCAGTTATTAATTGCCATTTATTATTACTATTTGCAATAAAACTGTACCACCCAGCCACTTACTTTCTTTCTCATTAGAGTGAGTCCGGAGAAAAAGCTTGAGTTTTAAATAGGGAATAGAAGAGAGGCAACATAGTCAATATGCACAGGGAATAGTGATATTTCTTTCACTTTTCTTTCTTTTTTCTTTTTTTTGGTTTTTCGAGACAGGGTTTCTCTGTGTAGCCCTGGCTGTCCTGGAACTCACTTTGTAGACCAGGCTGGCCTCGAACTCAGAAATCCACCTGCCTCTGCCTCCAGAGTGCTGGGATTAAAGGCGTGCGCTACCACGCCCGGCTTCTTTCACTTTTCTTAACCTGCCCTAGACCTTAGGGGCAACCAAGACCCCTTACATCCAGCAATATGATTTGGTAATGATAGTTCTTGGTTTTAGTCTGCCATTTCCATTTGCCCTGTCTTCCCAGTATCCTCCCACCATGCACACTAAATGGACCAGCACTTCTATCCCTGAGGACCAGGTATTCAGTGGGCACCTGGGTTTATCTATATTTATATAATATATATTAGATTGAGTCTATTCTGCCTTTCCACTTTCTCTCTTTCTCTCAGATGGTAGGAAGGTAGAGAAAATAGCCTGTGATAATTGTAACACCTATTCTGGGTGTCCTAATAAGATGTTCTACTCTTGTTGCTAGAGAGATCTCACTGGTTTTCCTTCTTTTACTAGTGCTGACCCAGAGAAAGTAGTTAGTGTGTTTGATTCCCCACTGCTCAATAGTGGATATCTAGTTATCAGAAGATAAGACTTAGTGATGCTTTGCACAAAGTATAAATATAATCAAGACCCTTATAACATTTCTAATGACTGAGCTTTGGGGTTTTGTTTTGTTTTTTAAGACTTGTTTATTTATTGATTTATGTATGTGAGTACACTGTGGCTGTACAGATGGTTGTGAGCCTTCATGTGGTGGTTGGGAATTGAATTTAGGACCTCTGCTGGCTACAGTTAGCCTCGCTCGCTCGCTCTGGTCGGCCCTGCTCACTTTCTGCTCTCTGCTTGCTCTGGCCCAAGGATTTATTTATTATTATAAATAAGTACACTGTTGCTGTGTTCAGACACACCAGAAGAGGGCATCAGATCTCATTATGGGTGGTTGTGAGCCACCATGTGGATGCTGGGATTTGAACTCAGGACCTTTGGAAGAGCAGTCAGTACTCTTACCCGCTGAGCCATCTCACCAGCCCTGGGTTTTGTTTTTAAAAATACATTAAAAAAATATGTTGTTTTACGTTAGATGCCTCTGCATGATTAAGCTGCTGTTTAACCTAGTGGGAAGAACAAAACTAAATGACAGTTACTGAGACTGTCATGGAGAGAAGTTTGGTCCCTGGGAATAATGTGGGTTTTAATGTCTGCTCCTTTCTCTTCAAATAAACCCTCCTACACGTCCAGTCTCTGGCCCTGGGAGGGGCAGACAATAGGGATTGTTCAAGTCAGGCTTTCTGGGTGTGGGCTTGTGGAACTTCCTCTGAAGGCTGACTCAAGAGTTTTCTTCCCTTGTGGAGCTGTTCCTGTTCTTACATGCTGTGCTAATTGACAGCCTTGGAACTGTGGGCAGCATCATTTGGATGTGTTAAGTTGGGAATGAGGAAGGTAGACTATTTTCAGAGATCCTTGATTGAAAGGTTCCTTTCTCTGGGTAAAACTGGTATCCCTAGAACCTGTATTCTTTCTTTTTGATGATACCCATCCTACTGAATGACAATTGTTTACTTTTTTGTGCTCTGCAAGAGTCTGTGCGTGTTGAGAGCTGGGATGGCATATCATTCATCTTTGTGTTCATGGTTAGCAAGAATTCATAAATGTATGCCAAAAAGCTGCATGTTGTATCACACATCTTTAATTCCAGCACTTGGAAAGTAGAATCAAGCCAGCTAGCGATATATGGCGAGATCTTGTCTAAAAAAACAAACAAGTGAGTTGGATGGTGCTTGTGCATGCCTTTAATCCCAGCACTGGGAGGCAGAGGCAGGTCCATCTCTGAGTTCTCTGAGATCTGGTCTACAGAGCAAGTTCCTGGTCTGCCCTTGTAATCCTGAACTTTGGAGGTAGAGGCAGAAAGATTGGGAGTTCAAGGTTATTCTTAGCTATAATAAGTTTGAGGCCAGTCTGAGATATAGTGAGATCTTGTTTCAAAAAACAAACCAACAATTGAATGACTAAATAAATGTCGAATTGAATAATGGAGGGATGCTTTATGTGTGTGGACAGCAGGCAGGTAAATGTGTATACCAAAATAAGAGATATTAGGAGAAAGGGGAGATAAGGCATTTGGAGGGAGAAGGCATTTTGTTTGTTTGTTAGGTGGGATGAGTTTTTTGAGAATCCATTGTGCGGTTCTGTTTTCATGGAAGACCTGTAGTAGTTGACGAGTGCTCCCTCCCTGTAGCTTGGCTTTAGTGACTGTGACCTTCTTTGTAGTGTAGCTGATGACCTTGGATAAGGCTTCTTGTGACTTTGACCTTTGTAGCATGGACAAAACGTAATTCTTCTCAACAGAGAATAGCCTTCAGGAGAGGGAGGGGCCAGTAGTATGTCTGGTTGGGGGAAAGCCAACTCTGTACCCTTGTAGCTAGGCACTGGGGAAAGACAGCTATCATTACAATGATTACTTTTGGCAGACAAGACATTTTCAGTCAGCTTCTCTGGCTTGTACCACACACCCAGTTACAGCAAGACAAGTATTGGGGTCACCTGTCGCTGTTGGCAAATGTTCTTTGTGTCTCTGTAGGTATTTTGCAAGCATTACTTTTGGGTTCTTTTCCTTTTGTTCATCAGCAAAAATTAGGATATTTGTGGAATGTGGTTCTGGTTGGCATTAGAGCATCAGGGTGCTTTCTTTTGCCCATAACAAGATGGCTTGATTCAAGAGCAGCTAGGTTTTGTCCCTGTGTTCCAGATGGGTGCAGCCCAGAGGAACAGTCAGCGTTCCCTGAGCTTGGTTTGGACCCCGATGAGCAGATCTCCTGTCTCTATGAGGATGTAATGTGGTGTGGTTCTTCCCCTTCCTTCGGAAAGACATGGATTTTTTTTCTATTTCCTGTCGATAGCATATTTTGTTGTATACCAGGAGACACTTGGTGACTATAAATCAGTTGGGCCTTGGGTGGGAAGGAAGGAGGTTGCTTTTGTTTTCAGCAGAAGTTTTCATTTGAGGAATTAAAAAAAAAAAAAAAAAAGAGTAAGTCTGAGCTTCCTGTCCTCTTTGAAGAGTTACAGACATAAGAGGATTGTTTTAAATCCCTTTCCTGGGCTGTGCCTACTTGACCTGTGGTGTTGGATCTCTTCATTCTCTGACTTAGGCCATAACAGCTCAGTTCCTTGCAGTGACCTACAGGCTCCATGCTTGCCTCATTCCCTCAGCAGTCTTTTTTTGTATTCCAACCTACTGGGAAGCAACGGTTAGACCTTGTTGGAAGTGACACCACCTTTGGAATGGACCCTGGCAGGATGTCCCTTGCCTTGACCGAGGGACACAAATTCCTTTGGAATCTGGCTGTCCAGATTTCCTGTCTGCTCTTCTGCAGCTGACCTTGCAGCTTCCTTCCCCTGAGGGGATGTGAGCTGCTGTTAACAAGCAGCGCCACCTGTGGGCCTGCAGGGTCACTCAGGTTTTCCTGACCAAGAGCCACCTATCCAGTCTGGCCTGTTCCTGCTCCATCTGGATGGAAAGCAGAGGCCTAGAAAAGAGACCAGGGAAGAAGGCACCAAGTGTGATCCCTTTGCTTCAAATGGAACTTTGTTTCCTATTTGGGGCCCAGGGTCTCATTTTGTAACATATTAGCTCATTTTTTAAAATGTGCTTAGATTTTGTTTTTAAATTAACTCATTTTATTTTCTTCTGGACCATAGAGAAGTCCTTGTAAATTCTTACATACAAAAAAGAGGGGGAGGGGGGAAGAAAGATCACCAGGGAGGTTAGGAAACATTTATTTTTAGATTTTTATGGGTGTTAAACAGCTTTTCCTAGTTTGTTGGGATTTTTCCTGGCTATGTATTGGCCAGTTTTATAGGTTAGTAGTTATCTTTAGAAAGAGAACAATTAAGCCCGGAGTGATGGCGCACGCCTTTAATCCCAGCACTTGGGAGGCAGAGGCAGGTGGATTTCTGAGTTCGAGGCCAGCCTGGTCTACAAAGTGAGTTCCAGGACAGCCAGGGCTACACAGAGAAACCCTGGGGGTGGGGTGGGGGGGGAACAATTTTATCAGTGGAATTAGGGAGCATTCATTCCGCTCCTCTCTTTTGAGACAGGGTCTCATCTTCACACTAGCAGAGAATTCTTCCTGGCTGGCAGGTGCCTTTTCCCTTTGCCCAGGGGTTTTCTTCTTGTGACTGTCACAATAGCAGATAAATTTCCCCTCTGGGTGGAAAGCAGCCATTGTACAGTGAATTGGAATTCCATCACTGGTACTGGTTCCATGTTCTTGGACAGTCAGCCACATGCCACCTAAACCATCCCAGTACGTAGACTCTTCCAAATTTCAGAGTTGGCAATAATAATCATTTTGCAGGATTTTAGGTAGCTGGGAGCACTTGTCCAGCAGGCACAACATCTCTTTGATTCTCACTCAGCACAAAGGATAAGGAGGATGTGGGAGGCAGGCACACTGTACCAGTAATCCCAACATTTGCGAATCTGAGTCAAGAGGACTCTGAGTTTGAGGCAGTTTGGACTACATTTTTTTTTTAATTTTTATTTAGTCTGTCTCAAAAAAAATGAGGAAGAGGAGAGGATGTAGTAGAGGAAGTGGAAACTCTGATGCATAGCTTGGACGAACCTTGAAGATACATTATTTTTAGAGGAATAAAACAGTTACAGAGCTGGGCGTGGTGGCGCATGCCTTTAATCCCAGCACTTGGGAGGCAGAGGCAGGCGAATTTCTGAGTTTGAGGCCAGCCTGGTTTACAAAGTGAGTTCCAGGACAGCCAGGGCTACACAGAGAAACCCTGTCTCGAAAAACCAAAAAAAAAAAAAAAAAAAAAAAAAAAAAAACCCAAAACAAAACAAACAAACAAACAAAAAACAGTTACAAAAGGACAAATACTGTGCCATTCTATTTATGTAAAACAACCAGAATTTTCAACTTCATAGAGACAGAAAGTAGAACTGGCAGACTAGTGAGATAGCTCAGCAGTTAGGAGCCCTTGGTCTGCAAGCATCAGCACCAGAGTGTGGATCCCAGTCCCCAGATAACAAGCTAGGAGTGGTCCCACATGGGACAACAGTCCCAGCACTGAGGAGGGTGGAGACAGGAAGATTGCTGCTGCTTCCTGACTGCTAGAACGCTGAGCTTCAAGTTCAATGAGAGATCCTGCATCAAAGGAATGATGCCGAGGGCCACAGAGGAGAATGCTCTACTTTAGCTGGACACGTATGCATGCACTTTTGCACACATGTAAGCATTTACCTCATTCAGATATGCACACACACACACACACACAATGGTTGAGATTCACCTGTTGTGGCTGTGCCCCAAGTGCCAGGATGAAGGCAGAGGCAGTGGGGCCTGGGCCAGAGACAGCCCTTTGCCTGCAGCAGTCTGAGTTCCATATGAATACTCTATGCTCAGGATAATTCAGGATTTTTGACTTCATTACACAGAAGAATTTCAAAACAAGCCAGCATAAAACAGAGTTGAGAGTTTATTAAGTTTCAATATAGATTTAAGCAGAGGTTTAACAGACCAAGGGGCTCGAGTGTAATTCTCAAGGACAAAGTCATGCATGTCTTTATAATAGTCATATATATGTTTGTTAAACTCTTCTAAACTTATTACATTCATTTTGTGCATGTAAGTTTGCATTGCGTGTGTGGCGGTCAGAGGACAACCTGTGAGAACTGGTTCTCCTTCCCTTTATATGGGTTCCAGGGATCAATTTTGGGTTGTCAGGCTTGGTGGCAAGTGCTTTAACCTGCAATGATTTTGGTGGCTTCTGAAGTTACACCTTAAATGATTGCTAAGGCACTTAAATGCTATCACAAGGTAGCCCCTGACCTGAGGTCGCAAGGGTTGTACAGGAGTTTTTATTTTTGGGATTCTCAGAAATTGTAGGCTTCCATTTAGGGGAGTAAAATCATGTGCGTCCAGGGCTTCAGCATACTTGATTGCTATTTAAGCATTCTTATTTGGAATCTATATAGAAAAGGAATCTTTTTGTTAAGGATATAGCTTAGTTAGTAGTACTTGCCTGGCATTCGTGAAGTCTTGGATTTGATCACCAGTCCTCTGTAACTGCATGCTAGCCAGCCACATGCCTGTAATCCCAGAATGCAGATAGAGGTGGAGCCAAAATTCAAGGTCACCTTGGGTGCATAGTGTAAGAAACTTGTTTTTAACAAGCTTATATTATACAATTAACAGAAAATAATCTGAGAAGTTCTGTTCCCAGACATATAGCCTGAGACCCGCTTTCTTGTCAGTGCTATCAAAGGAGAGGGGGATCTCTACTCTTCATCCCTAAGTGAGAGAGAACCCTGAGGACTGATTGAGCTCCAGGTCCAGAGGTCTTGGTCGTGATTCCTCCTCTATCCTGGAGTTTGATATGTAGGGCAGTAATACCTACACATATGGGGCCACATAATGGCTTACGGGGAGGACTCACCTCAATCAACCTTCATCTTTATAATAGTTACTCAGCAGAGGGTTTCCTTGCCAGAAAGAGTAGTGATGTGGACAAAGGTTTCACTGAAGGATGCAAAGATACAGCAGACACCAAATACATTCTGTTTTTCAGCCATTTGAGGTCCTCGGCTGATGACTTGTTCTTCCTTCTTTTATTTCCCCTAGGGAGATGCCCTTTCTTCCTGTTGTCTCCAGACTCCTCCACTGGAAAGAGAGAGTGGGCTGATAGGCCACTCTTGGTTTTGGTTTTTTGTTTTAACCAAAGGTAGTAGGACACATATTTCCACAACTTCCTTCCCTTTGCACAGATTAGCATACACATAAGACAGTGAAGGTGAACTCTCACCAATGGGATGAGACATTGTCACCACCTACATCAGCATCAGGGATAAAAGATGGTTGCCATAGGACTGATGTGCTTGCTACTCTGGTTTGGTACACTGTTTTTGCAAAAAAGAATTGCTGTGACAAGCTGCTCTCACTTTGCTGGTGTGTTCCTTTGTGAATAACAAGATTCACATTAAAAAATATTCATTGTTTCTAACAGTTGAGGTCAAAGTAAAAAAAAAGTCTCCATATAGGCAGCCTTCTAGGCAAATTTTAACTGTGCTGAAAATCTTGACTCTCAGTTGGAGAGAGACTTCAGACTAACTCTCTGGTGAGACGTGCGTTTCCTTCCCTTCCTTCCCAGTGTCCTCTTAATTTCCCATCTTTCCTAATACTCAATTGTAGTGTTTACCAAAATCCTAAAGCAAGATTGCAATCTAGTTTTGACTTTCCTGCCTATTATCAAGTCTAAAGACACCTGGAAATGTCCAAGAACTCACAGCAAGTGGGAGGTGAGAAGCAGAGGAGGCCCTTCTGAACTTTTGGATCCTTCCATCCGTCTGTCTGCCCATATCTGTCTGTGGACTCTAACTGGCCGGTAGGGGAGAAAGGTGGTTTATATGGATTTATTCCCAGATCAGCCTCTGTTATAAAGGACTACAGTGCCGCTGGTTTCTGTTGTTGTTGTTGTGTGTTTATTTGTTTGCGGCAGGGTCTCACTAATTAGCTCTAGCTGGCCTAGAATTCGAAGAGATCTGCTTGCCTCTGCCTCTGAAATGCTGAAATTAAAGTGTGCATCATCACGCCTGACACCACTGGGTTACTCACTTGTGTCAGGAGTAAAGAGTACGTCAGGACTGGAGAGATGGATCAGCAGTTAAACACTTGTTGCCCTTGCAGATGGCTTGGATTTGCCTCCCAGAAACAACATGGCTGTTGACAACTGCCTGACTCTTGTTCTGGGGGATCAGATGCCCTTTTCTGACCTTCAAAGGCACCAGGCATGCATGTGGTACACATATGTAGACACAAGCATATGAACTCAAAATAAACAAATCTTTAAGAAAAGAGTACATCCTCTCATGTGCACCAACTCCCAAATCAGCTTATACACACTGACATGCTCTTGTTGTACCCCAGAGTCAGGCGCTACTCAGGGTGGCTTTATGCTGTCCATGTCGGATGAGGGAATCAGCCACATAGTAAATTAGTAAAGGTCTTCTCTTTTCTCTTCTCTCTTCTCTTCTCTTCTCTTCTCTTCTCTTCTCTTCTCTTCTCTTCTTTCTTTCTCTCTTCCTTCCTTCCTTCCTTCCTTCCTTCCTTCCTTCCTTCCTTCCTTCCTTCCTTCCTTCCTTCCTTCCTTTCTTTCTTTCTTTCTTTCTTTCTTTCTTTCTTTCTTTCTTTCTTTCTTTCTTTCTTTCTTTCTTTCTTTCTTTCTTTCTTTCTTTCTTTCCACAGAGGTCTCAATTTGTTTTCTTTGCCATTCTACAGCTTTCTCTGTAGGCCAGGCTAGCAATGAACTCACAAGAGAGCTGCCTGCCTCTGCTTCCCCAGTGCTGAGATTAAAGGTGTTTGCCACCATGCCTTGTGACATCCACCTTTAATCTCAGCACCCTGGAGACAGAGGCAGGTGGATCTCTGTGAATCTGAGGCCAGCTAGGGCTACACAGAGAAACCCTGTCTCTGAAACAAAACAAAACAAAACAAACAAAAAATAAAAAACCCAACCAACCAAACTAACAACAAAAAGGGTGTCACCTGGTGGCATTTACTATTAGTTTCTGCTTTAACCAGGTGTGGTGGTCCATACCTGTAATTCTAACATTTGAAAGGAGAGGCTGAAGCAGGAGGATCATAAATTCAAAGCCAGCCAGGGCTACACAATGGGGAAAAGGTGTTTTAAAAACTACTATAGGAGAGGATCTAAAAATGAATCTTGAAGAAATGCATTGTTGCCCGTGTTTGTGTGTGCATGGGTGTGGGCTCCGCGCAGAGGGTGCCTTGAGGAGCTGCTTCTCCCTGTTCTGAGACTGAGCTCAGGCTCTCAGGCTGGCTTGACCGAGGTTTTTCCTTCAGAGCCATCTTATCCCCCCCACCTCTTTTCCTTTTCTTTTTTAAATAAGAGGACTGGGGAGACAGCCTAGTTTGCCACATAAGCATAGGACCTTCTGATCCTCAATATCTGTGTAAAACGCTGGGCGTGGTAATGCATGCTTTTAATCCCCATTACACAGCCATGAACACAATGCTTGTGGGGAGAGGGAAGGAGGGATCTACTTTAGGGAAGCATAGATTAAATATGAGGACAGTAGGGGGCACTTGTATGACAGTACGATAAAGACAAGCGCAGGAGTCTTCAGCTTCAATGTTGGCCTCTCACTCCAACTGTTCTTTGGGAAATTAATGCCCTTTTTTTGTTTATGTAACTTAATTTATGCAAATTGCAAGTTATATAAAATATTTGACCTGCTTGAGTTACTTTTTTTTTCCTTAAGTAAAAATGTATTTTCTTCAGAGTATGTTGAATTTATATTTTTCCTGTCCAACGTTCTTTGGCAAGTAAAGATTTCTAGTTAAATGTATATTATTCTAGAGTTGCAGCTCAGTGGTAGAATGTTTGCCTCAGTGCTTGAGGATCTGTGTTTAAACCTCAGGAATGGGGCTTGGAGTATATTTTTTTTTTATTCAACTGCTTCTACATATAAGACAAAAATTTGTCTACAGTGTTCATAGGAAGACTTACTTTCCTGTGTGTGTGCGTGTGTGTGTGTTGTGGTGTGTTGGGGGTATGTGTGTGTTGGGGGGGGGTATGTGCAGGTGTCCTTGGAGTCTAGGAGAGGGTATCAGATCCCTGGAATGAAAGTTACCCTTGAACTCACTATGTAAGTCAGTCAGTCTGGCCTTGAACATGTGAGGATTGTCCGGTGTTTGCCACCACTTACAGGCATACCCACCCTGTGCTCACTCCCACATTTTAGTGCTGGAGATTGAACCCATGGGAATCATTGTGCTATACCCTGGTTTGTACAGCTTTTTGCTTCTAAATCTCGTGTTCCAAACTAAATATTTGAAGCCAATTTAGGTAAGATAGCAAGTTTCTGGTCAAACTGGGCAACCCTGTGAGACTTTCTTCCTTCCTTCCTTCCTCCCTTCCTTCCTTTTTTTCCTTCCTTCCTTCTTAAGACAGGGTTTCTCTGTGTAGCCTTGCCTGTCCTGGAACTCACTCCGTAGACCAGGCTGGCCTGGGACTCAGAGACCTACTCTCTGTCTCTTGAATGCTGGAATTAAAGGCATGTGCCACCACTTTCTGTTGAGACCCTCTTTCAAAAACAAGTAAAACAACAAAAATATGCCACATTTTTTCCAACCAAACACTTTCTTTTTCTTTTTTTTGGACAGAGTCTCTCTGTGTATCCCCAGCTGTCCTGGGACTCACTATTTAGACCAGGCTGGCCTCAAATTTGGGGATCTTTTTGCCTCTGCCTCCCCAGTGCTGCAATTAAAGATGTTTGCCTCCATTCCCAGCCATTTTATGATTCTTTTTTTTTTTTTTTTTTTTTTTTTTTTTTTTTTGGTTTTTTTGAGACAGGGTTTCTCTGTGCAGTCCTGGCTTGTCCTGGAACTCACTCTGTAGACCAGGCTGGCCTTGAACTCAGAAATCCACCTGCCTCTGCCTCCCAAGTGCTGGGATTAAAGGAGTGCACCACCATGCCCGGCTCCATTTTATGATCCTTATCATTTGCTATTATGTGCAGTTATTGTGTGCTATGCTGACCTACTTTTCAGTGCCCTTAAAGAGGCTATAATATGTTATTTGCATAGTACAATATCTCAGTAAACATTTGTGAGAAATGTGAATGTCAGACAGTGAATGCCTGTGCCTAGTGCAGTGTCTAACACACAGACATGCAGTACTTAGACTTCTGTGCCATTTATTCAGTTTCAATCATGACTTACCAAATGCTTTATATTTCCTTTGGTGCCTGTCATCTTGGCAAATTGTCTGTCACTGAACATCCTCAGTTCTGACTTTGATTGAACATCCTCAGTTCTGACTTTGATTTTTTTTTTTTTCATTATTAGTGATTATTGAACCTAGGGTCACACACTGCTGGGTAGGTACTCTGTCACTGAGCCATATTCCTATATCCTTACCCCCTTAAACTATTTATTTATTTATTTAAAGACAGAATCTCATCGTGTACCCCTGGCTGGCCTGGAACTTGCTATGTGGCCAAGGCAGGCCTTGACTTTGTAATCTTCCTGTGCCAGCCTCCTAAGTAGTGGTTGATTACAGTCCAGGCCACTAGGCAGCTGATGATAGTGTTGCTTTTAGTTTCCATTTTTAGCTCCATTTCATACTTGATGAAATAGAAGATCAGAAAGACATAGTGACATGCCCAAAGATACACAGCTGACTGGCAGCAGATCTACATACCATTTACATGGACTCTTAACCATTCTGCTGTGGTCAGTTGCTCAGGAGGCTTTTGCATTAACTTCTTCCTAGACTCTTCTTTGGTATTGGGTGTGGCTCAAATACAGACAAGCCAAAGCGGTGTAATGTGTGACTCCGCCCCTGTTGCTCTTCACCTTGAACCAGCATCAGAACTACCTGGAGGGCTTGTTAAAAAGATTGCTGGGTCCCACCCTGGTTCTGGCTCATTGTGCACCGAATCACGGGTGGGGCTTGAGAATTTGCGTCTGTTTTGAGTTTCCAGAGTTGCTGGTGCTGCTAATTGGGGACCACTGCTGTAGAGTACTGAGCTTAAGATGGGGACCACTGCTGTAGAGTACTGACCTTAAGATGAGGCAGCCAATGGTATAGAGGGTTGCTGAGGTTAGATGGGAGTCAGGCTGTCCAGGTTGGAGTCTCGGCCTTGCTACTTACTAACTGCACTTGGGCAAATACTTGAGTATTCATGTACTTTGGTGTTCATCTGTAGAATGTTTTGCTGATAGTATCTACATTGTAGGATTCTTAAGATCGAATGAAATAGTATGTGTAAAGTGCTTGAAGTATGGGACCTTTCTTTCCTACAACAGTGATGAGATATGTTCTTTGTTTTGTAAACTTTAGGGTCTAGTTCTTAGACTAATAAGGAGTAAAACTGTGAATCCAGGTGTCAGATGGTACAATTCTGACTGGTCAGGTGTGCAGTGGAGCACCAGGAAGGCAGTGAGACGAGGAGGAGGAGGAGGAGGAGAAGGGGTGAGTGGGGCTAGAGATGCTGGCATGCGGGAGCTGAGAAAGGTGGGGTTGTCAGTGGTTTGAGTTTTACTATCAGAGAAATTCCAAGAAAGCAAGGTGCCGGCACACAGTTTGTCAGAGAGATAACTTTCTCTTCCTCTCAGCAGATTTAGCTCTGGTATCTGGTTTTAAGGTGGCTGGCAGCGTTCGCTTCTTTTGGAGAACAATGGCTAAGGAAATGGTTTGCTGCTAGCTTCTGGGGCTGGCTCAGCAAGCGGCCTTTATCCTCCACAGCTGCTGCACATACTTTTGATTCTTGCTGAGAAAGGCAGTTGTTAGGTTTGGAAGTTTTCAGATTCCAGAGCCAGCTGGACAGCTGACCTTCTGGTAGCTGTTTCCCAGACTGCCATCTCTCTGTCGCCTCTTCTGGGTCCCCCTTTTTTGACTTTGGAAAGATGATCTATATTTAGTGAGTAAGACAGTTAGAAGGTTAGGGGAGACCATGGATGGGTATTTGAGCCTAGGACAAGATGTATCCTGTACCCAGACTTTAACCCTTTCATCCTCAAATGACCACTTAAAGTGCTTAGGAATGTACCTCTAGCTCATGGCAGTGTTTATTTTTGGATGCCCTGAATAAAATATTTGGGGGGAAGAAGTAGGAAGATGTTCATGTCACTCCATTTATGGCCAAGCAATGCTAGGTATTCTACAGAAGGAGCCATAGAAACAGGGATGGAAAGAACTCTGCATTGTGACTGTTCACCTTTCACTCAGAGATGATTAGGGATACCTTGTGAGGCACCAGAGCAGAGCAAGTATTTCTTAGACTCACATGAGCACCAGCTGCTTTTTCTGGGCATCATCTTCTCTCCCAGGCTGCTGAGTCACCACCTAGGAATGGCTCGGAATGGCAGTAGCCAGGTTGCCACCTGGAGCACCTGGAGAGTTCTTGGCATACTGCACTGTTGGTTTTGGTCTCCTAGACACAGATCGGGCCTCTTCAGCTCTTCGAATCATGGGCTGAGACTTAGCTCTCCTTCCAGCTTGTTCCAGGAGGCACTGACCTACTTTTCAGGGACAATTAAGTGTTTGTGAGCATTGGAAGGCGGTGGCCAAAGCGAAGGTTGAACTAGAGTTACATTAAACAAACATTGGGAGTTTCTTTTTCCATCACACACACCAGGGCCTGTCTCCATTCAAATGGAAAGGCAGGCTAGGCTGATGGGGGCCAGATTCCAGGTGCTTATCTAGATGGCCACCCAACTCTTGAATTCTTGTCTTGTCAGTACACTTTAATATTAGAAGTTTCCTTTTGAAATCACACACTCATTGTCTTTTTAGAACAAGGTTAAGAAGCTAGTGAATTGGCTATTAAGAGACAAAAGTACTTTTAGGTGACACCGTCTGGTTTATTTGTAGCATCAGTGAGATGATGCAAGCCTCTTCTCTCCGTACAGGACTAGAAGAATAAGCTAGCTAGGAACCTGGATCTTAGGGAATAAGTAAATCGTTTCTGTAGACTTGACTTTCCTTATAAGGCAAGAGATTAAGAACTAATAAATGAATAAGCAAGCTTTCAATAAATAAATTAGAAAACTCAACAAGAATTAGTATTAAAAAATTAGATTCAGGCCGGGCAGTGGTGGCGCACGCCTTTAATCCCAGTACTTGGGAGGCAGAAGCAAGTGGATTTCTGAGTTCGAGGCCAGCCTGGTCTACAGAGTGAGTGAGTTCCAGGACAGCCAAGACTAAAGACTACACAGAGAAACCCTGACTCGAAAAACCAAAAAAAGAAAAAAAAGAAAGGAAGAAAAAAAAATTAGATTCAACTATCAAAACCAATTTATTTTTGCTTGTGCTGGAGATGGAACCCAGGGCTTTACTCTTGCCCAGGCTAGGCAAACAATAAGGTATATATACACCCAGGCTTCGATTTACAGTTCACAGCGAAAGGAAGTAAGTTCAATTTCTTCCTGGGCTTACTTAGCTTGTTACCTGGCTCCAACTCCTGCGTCCCTGTTGAGTGTAACTGCTGTGCTTGTGTTGTTCTTACTGTTGTACCTTAGCAAGGGCTATAGATCCAAGGCTCTGAGGACAGTGACTCTTGTCTGCATTGATTGTCTCTGAGGCCCAGAGGGAGTTGGGTGGCATAAGACAGTTCATAAACCTTTATTTTCAGCAACAACATAGGCACAAGAACATACGATTTCTCATAACTAAAGAAAAGTTATTTTAAAAGTTATTCCTAGGTCAGGTGTGATGACACATGGCCCAGCCTTTAAACCCAGTACTGGATAACCAGAGACAGTCAGATCTCTGTAAGTCTGAGGCCAGCCTGGTCTACATAGTGAGTTCCAGGCCAATCACAACCATACAGTGAGACTGTCTCAAAACCAAACCAAACAAGTTATTGATATATATAGCTAGAGGATTGGTGTGACGCTCAGTGGTGGGATGCTTGCAAAGCTGGGTTTGATGCCCAGCACTGCAAAAAAGGAAGGGAACACTGGTGTTACAGCGTGCAGTGCAAGTCACATCTCAGAGTTAAGCTTAGGGCAGGCTCCATCCATCAAGTCAGTGCCAGTCTCATCTGGAGAGGCTGGAAGTAAGCTGGTATCTGTCTGAGTCTTGTAGGTGGGTAGCCTCTTCTTTTGGGGGAAGAGATTTTAGGTGACGTGATCACAGAGCTTTGGTACACACTCCTTTCTTCCACTTCCTACTCCTTTTTTGCCCAAGAAACCTGACCTCTGCTGTTGCCCAGTCTGCCATCTTGTTTACGGTGTTTTCCCTCCCTGACCTAGCCTTTTCAGCCCTGGAACAGGAGACCTCTGGACTGACTGTCTTTCTTCTACCCTCTCCTTCCCATTCTCCAGGGTTGGGCCCTGAGTCATTTTCTCTGCTGAGCTTCTGAGTGATTGACTTCTTCACAGATTCCTGAATGCCACCACTTGGCTGCCACTCCTGCCCTGAGATTTTTTAATTCCAATAGGCTGATTGCAGTTCCTTTTCCCTGCAGCAACTATTCCAGACTTGTTTCACAGTCCTTAGCTCTACCCCACCCAACCATGTCAACTCCCTTCCAGCCATTCAGCTTTTACTTCCTACACCTTATCTGTCATTTCATCTGTAATCCCTGCCAGCCTCCTTCTCCTTCCCTGATTTTAGGAGTTTGCTGCTAGATATATTCTTAATTTGTCTTTCATATTGAACCTATACATTCCTTTCCAGCCTAAGTAAAATTTCTATAAGTTTATCTCCCTGTCTCTCCTTCCTCTGTTCATATTTCTTTAGTCTTCTTGATAAACATTGCCAGTCTGTCATCACAACTGAAATTACTCTCACTTGTATGACCTTCTTGAAGAACTCAGTAGCCTCGTTTTTGTTCTGGTGATGTTTGATCTTGTCATAGCTTTTGGTAGTTCATTTTTATCTTCCTTTTCATTTATATCACCTATCAGCCACCCACGGCAAGTAACTCCTCAGCTAGGGGTGGGTCTTCTTGAGCTCCTTCCTTATCTTGATAAATTTTCTTTTAGATATTTACTTACGTAAATATATACTATAATTATCTATTTTTCAAAAGGCAAATACTGTTTGTAGCAAGTTTATTTACTGAAAGCTGAAATCTTTCAGTATCAAAAATTATAAACTGGTGCCCAGTGTGGTGATATACACTTTTAATCCCAGCATCCAGGAGCAGCCTGGTCTACATGGTGAGTTCCAGGATGGTCAGAGCTATGTAGAGAGGCTGTGTTTCAAAAGATAAACAAATAAAAAAGTTTTGCTATCAATATAAATGGGCTTTTTTGTTTGTTTTTTGAGACAGGGTTTCTCAGTATAGCCCTGGCTGTCCTGAAACTCACTCTGTAGACCAGGCTGGCCTCGAACTCCTCCTGCCTCTGCCTCCCGAGTGCTGGGATTAAAGGCGTACACCACCATTGCCTGGTTTAAATGGGCTTTTTAATATTCCCTTATGTTGATATATTGCTTTTTTAATTAAAAAAAGAACTATTACTTTATGTATATGGGTATTTTGCCTGCATGTATGTTTTTATAGCATGTGCTCATGCTTGGTGTCCTTGGATACTAGATTGAAAGTATGGAAGTGGTGCTAAAGATGGTTGTGAACCACTGTGTGGGTGCTGGGAATTGAACCTAGGTTCTCTGGAAGAACAGCTAGGGCTCTTAACCACTGAGCCACCTCTCCAGTCCTGATATGTATTGCTCTTGTGCTAGTCTTCTATAACTGTATTTTAAAAAGAAGCCTGGCATTATTTGGCATTATAAATAATGAGATAAGCTTGTATTATAAAAATATATTCATACCAGGCTAGTGCTGCATGCCTTTGCTAATCCCAGCCATCAGAAGGCAGAGGCAAAGGGAGACTGATCTCTGAAGTTCAAGGCCAGCCAGAGATATATGGTGAGACTCTGTCTCAAAAATCAAACAAAGCTGAGACTTATGGTGCATGACTTTAATCCCAGAACTCTGGAGGCAGAGGCAGGTGAATTTCTGAGTTTGAGGATAGCCAGGGCTACACAGAGAAACCCAGTCTCTAAAAAACAAGACAAACCCAAACCAACGTCCTACACTCCCCATGAACCAGGAGCCCAGCAGTTAAGAGCACTCACCAATTTTTCAGAGGATTGGGGTTTGTTCAGGTGGCCCCAATTACCTGTAACCAGTTTCCAATGATCTGATACCCTCTTTTGGCTTCTACAAGTACATGGTGCACATACACACATGAAGGCAAACCATTTATACACATAAAAAAAATAAGTCTTAAAAGCCATAACAAGAAGATAACATACTCTCTGTTGTACTGTTCTCTTTTGGAGATGGGGATCTTGCTTGCTGTACAGTCTAAGTTGGCCTAACTTTGGGCTTTCCTACTTCAGCCTTTGGACTGATAGGATTATAGGCAGGTTCCATCACAGTGGCTCAGGCATATTTACACATCTTTATTTATTTATTTATTTATTTATTGTGTTTTTGAGACAGGGTTTCTCTGTGTAGTCCTGGCTGTCCTGGAACTCACTTTGTAGACCAGGCTGGCCTCGAACTCAGAAATCCGCCTGCCTCTGCCTCCCAAGTGCTGGGATTAAAGGCGTGTGCCACCACGCCCGGCTATATTTACACATCTTTAAGAAAAGTTTTTAGATTTGGAACTATGGGGTCAAAGAAACAGTCTGGTCCTTTTTGTTACAATATTTGAGTCTTACAGCCAGAGATGGTACCATAAAAGATGCAAATGCTCCCAGAATTTGTTAAACAGATGCAGACATTCTCATTGAAATTATATAAGGTACTTTCTTTAATCCCTTGGTTCTGTGATGTTTTCCTTCAGATTTCTTAGAACTTGTGCTCTGTTGTGCTTAACTCACCAGCATATACCTTGTCCTGGGATTTCTTTTTAAATATAACCTCATTGTTCCAAGGGAAAATATCATTATACTATATTTAGTATCTAGGATCTAACTTCTTAAAAATGTTTATTTTGCCTCTTTCCTCTTCTCAAAGGTAACAAAAGAGTGCTACTGAGGTTGACAGCTAGTGTTTTTTGTAGTCTTGTTTGCTTTTTCTGGCATACCCACCCAGGTGAATTGAGTCAGTAAACACCTTTCTTCTAGTATTTTTAGAATAGCCGATCATGGTTTTCCTAAGCTGTGGTCTACCTTTTGATTTGAGTGCTACTGTGTTCACCATGCCTCCATAGTAGTGGTGTCAGAAACTATTTTTAGAGGAAGCCATTTCTCCTACTCCTGAATGGTTGGAGTTCTATCAGGACACTGTTATTGAAATAGCTTTTCTTTCTCATCCCTGATTTTAGTAGTAAGTGGATCTTGCTTCTGGTCTTTTTCTTAGGTCCTCATAGTGCCTGGTAGTGAAGCTTTCTTTCGATTTGTTTTGTGATTTTATAAACTGTTATAGCAACCTTAATTCCAGACGGGGCTTGCTTCTGCAGTTGGGTAGGAACACCAATTTTTTTTTTTTTTGCCTTCCTTCGCAGTTGCTTAGAGTTTCTTACCTTGTTGATTCTTGTAGTATTATATAACCAGTGTGGGAAGGGAAGGACTTGGGGTCCAGCAATTTATTTCTTCATGGCAAAAAGAAAGGAAAAATGTAATGGTTTGAATAAGAATGGGTCCTATAGGCTCATGTATTTGAAGTTTGCTCATAAGTCACTAGGACTGTTTAAAAGGATTAGAAGGATTGGAAGGTGTGGCCTTGAGGAGTGAGTATGCTGTTGGAGGAAGTCTGTTACTGGAGGTAGGCTTTGAGGTTTCAAAAGCCCAGGACAGGCCCAGTCTCTCTCTCTCTCTCTCTCTCTCTCTCTCTCTCTCTCTCTCTTACAGCTGAGAGGATGTAAACCTATTCCATCTATTCCATTGTGCCACGCCCCTTGCCATGATAATAATGGACTAACCTCTAAAACTGTAAGCAAGCCCCTAGTTAAATGCTTTCTTTCATCAGATCAGAGTTGCCATGGTCATGGTGTCTCTTCACTGCTATAGAACAGTGGCTAAGACAAAGATCAAGGAGTATTAACTGATTTGAAGGGCTGTGGCCTTCGAGGATCTTATTCACAGCACTGTCAGGCCCTGTAGAGAATGTCTAAGGCACACCGGTATCTCCTTAGGCCTGGGCTGGGTACAGGGTAGGCTGAGTTCCTTTTACTCTCTTGCCAGACCTGCACTTCGTTCTCTTTGAGACCTCCCTTGGCTTACTCAGTCAGTCTTCCCTGTCTAATTGTGAGCTCAGACTTCTTTTGTTTTCTCTTCCTCATCCCTGGAGAGGCAACTTTTGGCCCTTGGGCAATCATTTCCTCAGAGGGCAAACTAATTTTCTCTCTAGCAAGCCAGAGGACTAGGTGTAACTTAACCCTTCTCACTCTCAAATAAGCTGCGGTGGAGAGACAATGAAGAAAGTGATCTTTGCTACTCCGAATAAGACCCTGAACCTGGCACCTGTTTTCATTACTGGGCCCTGAAGTCACTGGAGACATTTTTGCTCTCTCCCTGAGCCAGCAGCTGCTTTGGGATAGTGGTGGCAACTGGCTATCATGGTATCACTTCTGCTGCAAAGAAAATTCATGTATTTACACAGGGAATGTACTGTCTGTGTCAACCTCTTGTCTTCACAGTTTGTGTGGAGAATGAACAGTCAAAAGTCATCTGTACCCTTAAGTTGATGACACCATGACCTCCATCTTTAACAGGGGACATTGCCTTTGCTTTGTTCTCCCCTCTGTGTCCTCAGCCCCTAGTCAGTGCCTGGCACCTGGTGAGCATTTAAAAAGAGTGCATGTGGAATGAGAGCTGGGACAGACTCCCTCACCCAGCGTCCTTATTTAGTGTTGCTGACCTGATAGTCTAGTGCCCTGTGGGATGAGGATCTTTGATTTTAGGAGAATTGCTTCACAGAGAAGTATAGAGCGATTATTTCCAGAGGAGCCTCAGGAAGCTGTGCGAAGTCCAGGCAGACATTCTCTCTTCTTAAGCCTTGAGCTTCCTTTTCAGTCCCCATGCTGCTGGCACACTCGCTCTCCTTTCTCAGGAGCAGCATCCTCAGTTTGACTCCAGGCTGGTGTGTTTCCTGGCGTCTGTCTCTAGCCCACTTACAGGTAGAGCAAGACATTCCTTTTTAATAGTCACCCCATTACTGAGAGTCAGTAGCCAGAAACCATCAGGACCATGCCTCGTCCTTTGTATTCCACACTTCCTGATCTGGCTGTGTCTAGTCAAGCTCCACTCAGCTGTTAGGTGTTTGTGCCTTTGTAAGGTCTGTGGGAGACAGCAGGGCCTTTTCCTCCTCTGTCGGCAGCTGGCTACTGAGTGTCTTCAGATTGCCAGATCTGAAGCCACCCACATTTGTCTGTCTGTGTCTGAAGCGTAGGGAAGAATCTCCCTTGCCACTTGAGCTAGCATCTCACTGTACCCCTTTGTGAGACTTAGTGGAGGAAACAACAGCCATAGAGTGTGTAGAGGTATTTGGACTGTGTTACTTTGAAATACTCAGTTTCTGGGGAGAAAGGTTCCTGTCTCCAAGATTGCAACTGGAGTCTAGAGCATTTCACCCTGACCCCCCAAAGAGTCTCCAAATGGAACCAATACTCATTCACTTATTCCAAACATCCTTGTTTTTGCTTAAATTTTATCTGATAAAATTTTGTTAAACAATTTTATGGTGCAACACACAGAGGAAATGACAAAGTACCATGTGTTGTCTTTTAAATGCACTCAGTTGAGTAGCTATTTTAAGTCAGCTGTGTCTGCAGTCAGACTGCTGTCTGCTCTCCTGGAGGTGGGAGGAGTCTCTGAGTAGACTTAGGCCTTCTCTGGCTGGTTGATCCACTTTTATACCTTATTCATTTTAGTATTTATATTCATATCTCATTTTGCCAATTGCTTGACTAGAACACATCAGGACATCCTTACCTGAGGTTCATTGACCCCTCTCCACTCATAAACAAAAATTTAAATAGAGGTGAATATATGCCCCCCCCCAAAAAAAAAGACTATCCTTAGTTTTTTGTCAGATTTTCAGTGGGGATTTCAATTAAAAAAAAAAAAGAATTAGTATTTTATAAGCATTTGGGACTCTTGTCCAGGTAGTTAGTGGCAAAAATTAAATCTTGAGATAACTCTCTGAATTTAAATCTTGTCTTTGTTTCTAAAGTCGTTTCCCCCCCACCCCCCAAATGCTATTGCCTATTCTTTTCCTGGAAAAACAAGTAGGCTGAAGGAAGGCCAACTTAATCTATACTCAGTCACAGCTGCCTTCATAGATAAAGAATCCAGTTGTCATGAGGTGAATCAGATTGCTTACCTGTTAGACTGTGATGTGTGTGTGTGTGTGTTTTCTTTCAGTGGTTGAGATGGTCTAATACATCATAAAATCTATACTTGTCTTTTTTTTTTTAACTGTATCCTACTATTTGACTTCCGACCTTAAAGCATTAAATTCCTATTTATTTTGTTCATTAAGTTGCTTTGTGAGAAAAAGAATTATGCATTCATGTTTCCCTTTGTAAATCCTAATGCTTAGGTTTCTAAAAAGTGGTTGGCTATCTTGTTGGGACATGAAAGAAAGATGAAAGTACATTTGTTTGTTTGTTTGTTTGTTTGGGTGTTGAGAGAGTAGGAGAGCCCCAGCCCATATGTGTGCACATGCAGAAGTAAAGGACAACTTAGAGGATTACAATGGAGTCCACAGGCTTGGTAGTAAACACTTTTTTTACCCACTGAGCCATCTCATCCTTTAAGTGTCTTTTTTGAGACTCTCTGTGTAGACCAGGTTGGCCTTGAAGTTACAGAGATCTACCTGCCTCTGCATGCTGAGTTTTAGGATTAAAGGCATGGGTCAGTCAGGACCCTTCCCCCCACCCCACCCCACCCCTTTTTTGAGGTAGGATCTTACTCTAGGTAGGCCTCAGACTCACCGTATAGCCCAACAATCTCCTTTCCACCACTTCCTGAGCTCAGAAATTACAGGCGGGGCTATCAAATCTGCACTGTGTTAGTACTATTGACTAACAAGCACCATTTGAAAGCATGAAAGCTTGGGTTGGTTATTATTTTTTAATATAATCTTTTCCCCTCATTTACATTATTTTATTTTATTTATTTTTTTTGGCTTTTCGAGACAGGGTTTCCCTTTATAGCCCTGGCTGTCCTGGAACTCACTCTGTAGACCAGGCTGGCCTCAAACTCAGAAATCCGCCTGCCTCTGCCTCCCGAGTGCTGGGATTTACATTATTTTAGTGACTATTACAATTATTCTGTTTGGCTCTTCCTCTCTCTTTTTTTAAAAAAATCTACTTTTATTACCTTTAATTGTATATGTGTGCAAATGCTCTTGGAGGTCAGAGGTCAGAGGCTTCAGATCCTGTCTGTGGTCATAGGTGGTTTCGAGCTGCTTAATGTGGTACTGGGAATGGAGCTTAGGTCTTCAGAAGGAACAGCAAGTGCTCTGAGCCATCTCTCCAGCCCATGTTTTCAAAGCACTACCTATAAAGTCTTTCTGCTTGTACCTCGGTTTGTATAGTTGGGAACGTTGCAGATGGTTATGTTTAGTAAACTGAGTTCCTTCTACTTTACATGACCGAAAGGCAGTTAGTGAGCCAGGTTATCTGGAAAACTTTATGCCTTAAGAGGGGTGGGGTGAAGCAGATTTGTTCTAGTGTGGGTTGTCAGTGAGGTCTTACCCATCAGTTGTTCCTGAGTTTCTAGGATACCAAGCTTTTCAAGTTAGCTGAGCAGAAATAAATCCAATTTCAGGCCTGGGAAGCATAAGTCCTTTTTATGCTGTCTCATTGACCCCATGTGCACCTTTGGAGCAGGTTAGTTAGCCTGTTTGCTTTGAATGTGTAAATGAAAACTTAGGGCTGTTTAACAAAAACGTTTTCAGCAATGAGTCTGATGCTGCAGAGAAGCCTCTCTGAGTTGCTTACAATGACAGAGTAGAGATGTAAGGGTTTACCAGGTACCTGTAATAGAGTGTATGTAATGCTAAGAGCCTGGGACAGTTAGGGTGGCCCTCGTTAGGCTAGTGAAGTAGAAAGAATTTTTATATAACTACTGACACATTATATCAACTTTAAAACAAGTCCATTGAGTAAATTGGTGCCACAGTTTGGAATGAGCCCCTTGATTGCACTTCTAGAAGCATTTAGGAAATAGGCTTGACATTTTCTGCTGCCTTCTTCCTGCCTTGACAGTGTTGATAAGCAGTCTCCTATATTGTGTTGATGTGAGGTATCCAATCTGTAAACATGGCTTCTATGAGGAATGCACAGTTGTTAGTGTTTTATGAAACCTGTTCCTTTACTGTGTGATATTTGCCTCAGAGTTTCTGTTGTGATATTTTTTATAGTGAATGTGGCCTTTTAAAAGTTTTTGTTCTCTAATGTTAAATGGACCCCTTAACTGGTGTCCTGAAGAGTGTCTAGAATGCAAGCAGAATCCCAGCAGAGACTGGGCTGGGGTCTAGAGGGAAGGAGGCAGATGAAGTGGCAAATGATAGGCTGGTGTTGTTATGGTCTCCTGAATTTTTTTGCTCAAAGGAGGGGCTAGCTTCTCCTGGGAGGTATTTCCGCTCACTGCAACAAATGAGGGTGCACAAAGGACTGTAATCTAATGAGGCTTCTCTGGTGATGTCACTTGTACTCGTGGTCAAAGTCCAGTTCTTGGGAGCTGGTAGTCCGGGAATAGAGTTCAGTTGGTTTGTTCGTTCTCCAGTCCTCAGCTGTCACTGCACCATGGTGCCTCCTTCCAGCCACTGAACCAACACCGCCTGGGCTAGGGCATGAACGCGTACAAGTACCAGAAGTTCCTGGAGGGACTCAACAACCTTAGAGGTATTACAAGACTTCAGGCTGCCCTCAATGATTGTGTGAACACTCATGGAGTGAGTGTGCTTGTGGCTGGGGTGGGGGTGGGGAGTCTTTACTTTCTGCCTAACCTCTGACAGACTTAGGAAGCCCTCATAGACAGAGCTGGTCACCACTATGTGTTTATGTAATTATGTGGAAGGAATGATTTATAAATGCACTCCCAAATTAAGTTAGGAGAGAATGCCAGGAGTTTTAGCAGCAGCCTGTTTGCTCTCTTGCTTGAGTGGGTATCTAAGAACTGTCTTCCTGAGCCCAGCAGGATTCAGGCCACTCTGTTTTTTCTGAGTGGCCAGTGTTCTGGAGGGCTTTTGCTACCTGACGCTGCAGCCTCACTTAGATGTAGCTAGCTTTCTTGGGACAGGTTTCTAGTTCATGTGGAGAAAACAGGGAGTGGGAAGAGTGGCCAAGGGAGGAATATGGGTTTATGGTCCACAGTGATTTTGACAAGTATAAATCAATGATTTGGAAGGGGGCAGCTTTTTATTTTTTATTTTATTTATTTATTTATTTTTTATTAGGTATTTTCCTCGTTTACATTTTCAATGCTATCCCAAAGGTCCCCCATACCCACCCCCCCGGCTTTTTATTAAAATAATATTTTAAAGAAATGGCTTCTTTGCACCATTGATAAACTCTTCCCTGACCATAGATAGAAAGACTATGCAGCCAGCATGATAATGCATGGGTTCAATCCCAGCACTAAGGAGACAGGCAAAGGCAGGTGGATCTCTTTGAATGAGACCAACCTAGAGTTCTAGGACAGCTAGGACTACTTAGTAAATCCTCTATCCCATTTCATTGTTGGTTTTATTTCCTTGTGTGGAGGAGAGTGCTCAAGGCATCCATCCCTCAGTCAGGATTCTGGTCTCTGAAGAAGCATAGTGTGTGGAGGGAGGAGGAGGGGCATTAGAGGAAGGAAACTCCGCAGAGGGGCCTTTTCAGGAACTGGAGGAGCTATAGGTGGATGTGGGCAGTAGAACAGAATTCCTGTTAGGATTGGTAGGCATTTTACCTTCTTTATGGGCTGTCTAGGAAACACATGAGAGGTGCTGCATGCTCTAAAGGGATGGGTAGATTGAGATCTCTGATCTGAAATGCTCTGAAATCTGTGACTTGAAGTATATCCACACTCAACACTTTTATTTTAGAGTGGTCTGGATCATTGGATTAGAAATGTAAATATTTTTAAATAATCAAATCTGGAGCAAAAGACAGTTAACCCATGAAACTGTCACAGTGTAGTGATCTTATCTTCACTTATTCTCTCCTTGTATCTCATGTAACCATTTCTTTTCTCCTTTAAAATTTCAGTAACTTGAGCCAATTCCTTTTAGGTTTATCATAGATCATAGACAGGTCTTAGCAAGAATGAGTAACTTTAATTATTCTCACTTCCCTGTCCAAGGAAGTCTTTTGGTTCCTTTTTTTTTTTTTTTTTTTTTTTGAGATAATAACTTATTGCATTCTACACAGCAGCCTCAAAGTTGTGATCCTTGTTCCTCTGCTTTCCCAAGTATAGTACATGCCAGCTACCATGCCTGCTTCAAAGGGAGGTTTGAGTAGATTCTTAACCCAATCTTACTGAGAGAGCACAGAAATCTGCGGTGCTGGGTTTTGTCAGGGTATTCATAAAGAAAGGTATGAGAATGTACCTTTGTGCATACAAAACCCCACTCTTAGAGGACTCTGTCTGTTTCAGGCACGAAACCTACCTGACAGAATGGGAACCTCACCCCCACCCTGTACCCTTTCTTAAAAAACTCAGGCAGGATTATCAAACTTCACATGGACGTTCCCTGAATGGAAAAGACTCAGTAGAAATTCCAGGCTTTTCTTGGGCCCCGAGCTTTTTAGCATAGCTGTTCAGCTCTTAATCATTGGCATAATTCCAATTCCAAGACAGCCTGAAGGTGCATCAGTGGTGGCATGGTTGGAGACTATAGGGAATCTACCTGTCCATAAAATTAGAGAATATAACTTAAAACATTTTTTAAGAGACAGTTTTGCTGTTTAATTCTGTCTGGCCTCAAACTCACCGAGAACTGCCTGCCTCTGTTAACCTAATGTTAACCACATTAGGGCAGCTCTGACTCAGATTTAACAATAACCTCAAGTAGATGTCTTAGTGTGCTGGTTACTGTTTGTCAACATGACATAAACTAGAGTCATTTTGGAAGAGGAAACTTCAATTGAAAAAAATGTCCCCAGATTAGCTTGTGGGCAAACTTGTGTTTCATTTTCTTTCTTTCTTTCTTTTTTTTTTTTTTTTTTTGGTTTTTCGAGACAGGGTTTCTCTGTGTAGCCCTGGCTGTCCTGGAACTCACTTTGTAGACCAGGCTGGCCTCGAACTCAGAAATCCGCCTGCCTCTGCCTCCTGAGTGCTGGGATTACAGGCATGCGCCACCATGCCCGGCTTGTGTTTCATTTTCTTGATTGGTGATTGATGTGGGAGGGTCTAGCTCACTTTGGGTAGTGCCACCCCTGGGCTGATATTCCTGGGTGTTAGAAGGTTGAAGAAGCCCTGAAAAATAAGCCAGTGAGCTTCCTCTTTCCATAGTGTCTGCTTCAGTTCCTGCCTCTAGGTTTCTGCCCTAAGATCTGGCCCTAACTTTCTTGGATGATGAACTACAGACTCTAAGATAAAATCCTTTCCTTCTTACGTTGCTTATGGTCATGGTGTTTATCACAACAATTGAAATTCTAACTAAGAGAGGGGCTCTCAGCAGAAGCTTGGCAATCGTGTTTTCTCAACCCACTGGTACACGCCCCGCCCCCACCCTTCTTTTAGCCCATTTGTATGAGGAATGAGTAATACTGCCAGGAAGGACTGAGCAAGGGATGTACCTGTCATAAGGAGTGTCCTATATGAGGCTGAAGTTGGAGAAAGGAAAAGACCACAACAGCTACAGCTCTAATACTTCGCTGTTCCAGATACTGGTCTCTCTGCTCCAAGATGGACTCCGAAGCACTGATTGCTGTGGGCATTAAACACACGCACACAGTCACTCATTTCTGTATACTTATTGTCTGAAGTGAGGTTAGGAGTCACCAAATGTTACTTCTACAACTTCTGTGTCTTTTTCCTCTCTTCTCTCTGGGATGCCTGGCTGAATAGATGGCTGCCTCCAATCATCCCTCCCTCTCTCCCACCTCCCTCCGCCCTCCCCTCTCTCTCCCTCCCTCCATATAGACAAGTAGATTGGCTTTAAATCCCCTATATAGTTGAGAATTACATTTCCAATTTTCCTGAGTGCTGAGATTATATGTATTTAGGCCGAGCTGAGAGCCAAACTCAGGGTTTCCTGTATGGAAGGCAAGTATTCTACCAACTGAACTACATCTCTAGCCCTAAGGGATTTCTGCAAACAGTTTTTGACTAGTTTGTGGGCTCTTCTTTCTTTCACCCATCTCCACCCTTATTCCACCCTCTCAACCCCTAACACTAGGAAGGAAAGAAAGAGGTCCCTGAATTTAATTTCTTTCTTTTTGTTTCTTCTTCAACCACAACTACTATCAAACAGCAACCAGCCCTCCCAAACAACTAACAACAATTAACCTCGCCTTTGGGATCCTAGCCTTCTTCTTATACCCTCTGAAAAGTTCCCAGAATTCCAAATGTCACATCATCACGGAAACTATCTGCAGATGGCAAAACCACACCTCTTCCTGAGCACAAGACAAATAATAGTTAGCTGCGGGGGACAGTCTAAAGCACCCCCATACCCCACACCTGGGATTTAAATGAAAACCTATTCTCATAATATTTCTGTGTTTCTTAAAGAAATCATAATTCTCACTACAGATTTCTTTGAATTACAGATTTTTTGTTTGTTTGTTTTTTTGTTTTTGAGACAGGGTTTCTCTGTATAGCCCTGGCTGTCCTGGAACTCACTTTGTAGACCAGGCTGGCCTCAGAAATCCCCCTGCCTCTGCCTCCCGAGTGCTGGGATTAAAGGCGTGCACCACCACGCCCTGCGAAGTACAGAATTCTTGTGCCTACTTGGGTCCAGAATGAACTAGAGCAGATCATATCATGGCTTACATGCTCTAACCTGCCACTTAACCATGTTTGGCTCTAGGTTTTGTTGATCTCAGCATGAAATCATTAGGATGCTTGATGTTAGATGGCTGTAGCAGTGGTAAGCACTCAGTAAAAGTCAGGTTGCTGATTAAGCTTTCATCTGAGTGCTTTATGTAAATTAATTTATCCTAGGCAGGTTGGTGGCACACACAGAGGCACACAGATCTCTTGTGAGTTCGAAGCCATCCTAGTCTACAGAGCAAGTTCTAGGACAGTCAAGGCTACACAGAGTATCCTATATGTGACTTAGCTGACCTCAGGACAGTGATCATTAAATCTACTAAAATGATAACAGTTGGTCTGGGAGTATGCCAGCCAAAAAGATGGCTGTTATTATTGTGTTGTTGACCACATGAAGTAGGCAAGAGTGGCTACTGCTGAACAAGTGCGTGCATAAAATGTGGGCACCTTTCTCACCAAGAGAATAGTAGTATGAGGCTTTGAAGGGGAGGCAGTAAAACTTTTCTTTCCATATTACCTCTCTTGAACTCTTGTTTCTAATCCCTTATTTATTGGTATTTGCTTAACATCACACACACACACATACAAACACACACACACACACACACACTGCCCATGTGTGTGGTGTAACAGTCTTTATAGCATAAAATATATCATATAAAGCAATTTCGCTGCCAGATAGAGTAAGTAGGATGCAAAACACTGCCATCGTCAAACTGCCTTGGGTTGAGCTGACCTACCATGTCCCTTGAGTATGGAATACAATTGCCTCTCTTTATATCATCGCTATCTTTGTGTATTCCTGAAGGGCTGAGCAAAGAAGTAGTTGACTCCCTCTTCTTTCAGTTGCTGGCTTTTGCTTTTCTGGACAGAATTAATCCCATCTTGTGGGTAACTGTAGAAAGGAGCCGTATGGGGAGTAGAGACACTATAGGTGGTTTTTTTTAAAGTTCCAGCCCCCTTTTTCCTATGCCTTCGGTGGGTGGGTGGGGGTGCTTTTCCAAGCACTGGAGTGAAATATATTTCATTGATGCTACTGTTTAAAGGACTTTATTTCTCAAGTCTGCCACAGTTGATGAACTGAGGCAGTTTCTGCGAAGAAAAACTCTACTCTCATAGGTATAAGTTGAATTGTTGGCTCAAGTACTGTTTATTAGCTCAGTCCAGGCCTGTGCCTTGTTTGTAATTGGGGATTAAGAAAGAATCGGAGAGGTAGTTGAGATGGAGTGATGAGAAAATGTTCTCTAGACCTTGCTAAGCACATTGGGACTGTGGGTGAGGGATGAGGCTTGTTTGCAGTGTGTCCCAGCACAGTGCTTGCTGCACTTCCATTCTTGTTTGATTTGAGACAAGGTCTCACCATACACACCACCACACCTGACCCCTTTCTCCCCACCCTTGCCATTCCCACATTACAACCTTCTTAGAACTCCTTAGTCATTTAGTAGTCTTAAGTAATTTAGGTCAAAAACAGTATCCTTGTATGACCCGGCTGTGCACACATTTAATTCCAACACCTGTGAGGCAAAGGCAGGTGAATCTCTATAAGTTTAAGGCTATCTTGGTCTAAATAGAGGGTACCAGGTGTACATAGTGAGACCTTGCCTTAAACAAAACAAAACAAAAATGGTATTAACTCAAGACAGAATAAAATACAATTTCAGAGTAAGAAAATACATGGCAGTTGAACACATTGGAAATATGGCCCTGCTCATCTCTAACAAGAGGCCTCAGGTATATTTCAATAGCAGCAAGACTGTTGACTGTGGGATGAATGTGCTGGGGATGTAGTGTAGTATAGAAGGCTTGCCTGGTATGAGCCCCTGCATTCAAACATAGCACTGGGGTTTAAAAAAACAGCGACTACTGAGAAGTCACAGACTTTTCTCAGGGTTAGTCCTTTAGTATAAGTTGTCAAGTGACCTTTCTTACTAATTTACAACTTTATTTTGCATATCCACTTAGCTTGTCAATCAAGAACATTTGAGCAATCAAGACAAGCCTTAGCACTACTACATGCACTGAAATTCCCCCTTCTTTAGGGGAGCAGTGGTTAAGAGTATTTGCTGCTCTAGCAGGACCTGTGTTCGGTCCCAGCATGCACATGCTCACTTTCAACTGTCTTTAACTACAGTTCCTGGGGAACTGGTGCCCTCTTCTGGCCTCCTCAGACATTTGCACACAATATACATACTTACATGCAGGTAAAACATAGACCTAAAATAAAACTTAAGAATAAAAACTTTTAAAAATTTAAAAATAAAAAGTAATGTTAGTATTAATTCTTGAAAAGACAAAGAAAGACCATTGTTAATAAAAAACTTAAGAACAAACTTAGATTGTGATGATAGATACACTACACTGGGGAGAAAATCTCCAAGATTCTACACCTTCAGTTACTATCTTTATATGTTGTCATGTTTCCATCTAGTCTTTTACTCTATGCACATATATGCATAGGATGCTGTGTTTTTGTATAGGTTTTGTTATAATTATATTATAATGTTATAATATAACATTTTTATGTTTTTTTAAAAGATGTATTTATTATTATAAATAAGTACACTGTAGCTGTCTTCAGACACACCAGAAAAAGAACTCAGAACCTTTGGAAGAGCAGTCAATGCTCTTACCTGCTGAACCATCTCGCCAGCCCATGCTTTTATTTTCTACAGCACACTCCAACCCCCCTCAGGACCCCCCCCCCCCAGATTCACTATGATGTTCCAGCTGTTTTGGAACTCAATATTGTAGACCAAGCTGGCCTTGAATTCACAGAGATCTGTTTACCTCTACCTTCCAAGTGCTGGAATTAAATAAAGGCATATGCCACCACATATATCTGGCCATACACTATCATTTTTAATATTAAATGGCAAGGTGATTTTCATTTAACATTTCTCAGTTGTGGGAACAAACATAATATATATCAAAACAAATATATCTTTTATCCTATAACAGGGCAATGACCATCCTTACAAATGATTTTTTAATGTTTCTTTTTTTCATTCTTTTGGACAGATTTGTGGAATGGAGTTATTGGGCTTTAATACATCTATACAAAGCTCTGGATGCTGGCTTTTAGTTTTATCTTACCTCTACAAGCTATTGAGAGGTTAAGAACAGGATACCTACCTGTAACACTGAGTTCCCTTCTGATGAGATTCCAGTCTCTTGCCCTTTAGGAAAGTGTCTTGTCTTCAGGCTTAGGGGCCAGCTGGCTCAGATGTTTTATTATCCAGTTAATTTCAGAGTGGGCCAAGGGCCAAGTTTCTCAAGTCGTCAGCATCTCCCACATGTCATCATATCACTGTGCTATTTTACCCTGACGTTTGCTCTCAGCAGCTCCTAGCATTTATCAAGCTTCAGTGATCTTTCTAATTCATTTGTCTCGGACTGGGGAATGATCCACTGATGTTGAATAGGAAACCGCAGTACCAAGAACGACCTAGGTAGTGCTGTATGGAGATACCCACTAGGACCTAGAGTGCTACCAAGTTGAGATTTTCTTTGTATGCCCACAGAACATACACCCAGCAAAGCTGGAAAGATTGGCCAGCTTGGCTGATATAATAGGTGGACAAATGACTGTGTCAACCATGGTTTTTGATAGGTGATCTATATTATAGGTCAAGTACAAATCAACTTCAGTTTCTTATGACCAGTCTTTATTGTAAAATTAGACACTAGATGAATTTATAGACATTCTTGGTGGTTTTGCCTTAGAGATGACCTCCTGCAGCAGATAATATGATTGTGGGGAGGGGTGGAGGCTGATGACAAACTAGGTTTTTAGCTCTTGGGAATTAGCATGAGGTCTGTCTGAAAGAAAATATAGACATATATGTGTGGGACTCTATGTGATCTGGCAACAAGAACCTCCACAGCAACCAGGGTAGTGGAAGATGGCTTGAGTCACTGACAGGATTGCATCCATCCAGTGAGAACTGTCTGTCCCTCCCATTCCCAGAGCCCTTAAGCAAACCTGTCACAATGGCTTGATTCTTTCCACTGCAGGGACTCTGGAGTCTGCGTGCTTCTGGGGTGAGGCTTGTCAACACCTTTTACTGTACTAGGCACCTACAAGACCCTGTACTTGTTTGAATGGCTGGAAGTTTTATAGTGCTAAGGTTTACTCTGTCCTTAATTACATATTTTTTAGGTTTATTGCATGATCACAGACATGGTTGGTGTTGATTTGAATTATGTGGGTTAGATTCTTGTTTTTTTGTTACAACTGGAGATGGTTGTAACATTGTATCAAAGAATTAGAGTTTCCTTTCCTTTCTTTCTTTTTCTTTTTTTTCTTTTTTATTTTTCTTTTTAGTTTTTCAAGACAGTTTCTCTGAATAGCCCTGGCTGGCCTGGAACTCTGCAGACTAGGCTATCCTTGAAGTTGCAGAGATCCACCTGCCTCTGCTTGTGCTGCTACACTGGGTCTTGAAAGTTACGATTCCGGTTTTCAGTGTTTTGACACAGTACTATGGGTTGTTCTATGCAGAAACTCCAACCTAGTAATCCTAATTGTTTGTTAGTAAGTCATCGCAACCCCTCTGGGGATGACTATTCTGAACGAACCAATACCAGCTGTTAAACAGCACCTTTTGTTTGGTATAGAATGACAGGACCCTTGTAGATTTCTCTAGCCTCATGTTCCCCAACCTTGCCATCCCCAACCCCAAGACAGAGTTTCTCTGTGTAGCCCTGACTGTCCTGGAACAAGGTAGCTAGTTTGCACCTAATTTTAGTGTGTTCAGACTGAAGAGAGGTGAGAGAAGCAGCAGCGGGCAGGCGTATGAAACCCTTCTAGAAGTTTGCTTTTTAGGAGCTGTAGCTGTAGCTTGGTTTTAGGGTACTTGCTTAGCATATGTGACGCTCTGGATTTGATCCCCAGCACCATGTAAACTGAGTGTGATGACACACCCCTCTAATCTCAGCACCTTGAAGTGGGGGCAGAAGAACCAGAAGTTCAAAGTCAAACTCATGTATATAGCAAATCTGATGCTAGTTTAAGGCTATACAATATAAGACCTTGGCTCAAAACCAACCAACAGCACAGCAAAAAACCCAACCAAATGAACAAAAACCCACTAGCAAAGATTTTATGTTGAACTGCAGCTGGAAGTGGAGAGCCACTTAACTGGCAGTTCAATTTGAATATGACTCTTGGGTTGTGCCATGCTTCCTGAGGGTCAGGTGACTGGATACCAGCAGCCCAACATGGCTTTCAGTGATAAATGGGATTGGGGTAGGGGTGTCCCTTTACCTCCAGGTAAAACATCTTTTCAAGAAATTCTGACTTAAAGAGGGTTTGTTGTTGTTGGTTTGTTTGTTTTGTTTGTTTAAATATGGGGTCTCACTATGTAGCTCTGGCTGCCCTAGAGTCCATTATGAAAAGACCTTGAACTCATAGAGATCTGCTTGTCTTACTCTGCAGATCTGGCTTGGAACTCACTGAGGTTCAGATTGGCCTCAAATTCACAGAGTTTGCCTAAGTCTGCCTGTCTCTATCGTCATTGCTGGCACTAAAACTGTACACCCCCTGCCCTGCTGGACTTCATATGTGTTGACATTGAGCAGTAGTAGTTATATCCCTGTTTTTAAATTATTCTCTTCCTTTAACACTAATGAGGGCATTCTTGGTTTCCCTTTACCTAAACTAATTTGTTGTGCTTTTCTTTCTTAAAAAGAAAGATATATTTATTATTGTACTCACATGTGTATCTGTGTCCCATGTGTGTCCCTGGTGCCTATAGAGGTCAAAAGGCACTGGATCCCCTGGAACTGGGGCTGTGAATGCTGGGAATCAAACCTTGGTTCTCTTCAAGAATAATAAGTGCTCGTTACCACTCAGCAGTCTCTCCAGCTCTATCTTCTTTGTTTCTTTGTAACTGAACCTAGGACTCAGGACATCTAAGCAATACCATACAATTGAGCTACATCTCTAATATATCTTTCTTATGACTTTAACTGTGACAGTACCCTAAGGGTTAAGATATTTCGATAATTTGGCAGGCCTCTGTTTATGTCTCGGTTTCTAGGTTGAGTGGCTGACTGGCCTGTGCCAGTTGTTTAAGTTTCTTTCTCATGTGTGTACCATGAGGATTGAGTGAATGGCGCAGCTTCTGCCTCGGGGCTGCCATATAAACACTGATCTGTATTAGCCTGGTATTGATGCTGTCCCTGATCATTCCTTCTTTCTCTAACTAGGAGTTTTTGGCCTTAGCTCCCCCGGCCTCCCTTATTTTGGTTTTTGCTTTAGCTAGGGTCTAACTGTATGTAACCAGGGTGGACTGGAACTCAAGGAAGTCTTTTCTTCTTCAGCCTCTTCTTGAGTGCTTACATTGTAAGTATGATGCATCTATCCATCTCTCCCTCTCTCCCCTTTCCATCCTTCACCCCTGCCCAGTGCTAGGTTCTACCCAGGATGTTGTACATTCAAGACAAGCATCTTTTTGTTGAGGTAACCCATCGCCCCTTGAACTGAGTATTTTCAAAACTGAGCTTGGATTTGGCTTTCTTTAAACCCCATTTTTGCCTTTTGTATTCACATTCTTCTAGCCTGTGAGAGCAGAAACCCTGGAGACAGTGTTGACTCTTCTCCCACCAACAGCCTTCCTTTTCAGTCTGTCACTGAGTTCTTTTGTTGAGCTTGTCCTTTCCTCCTTGGTCCCTTTGCCATGATTCTAGTCATCTCAAGTCTGAATCCCAGCAACTGCCTTGTATTTTGTATCTTGTGTTCTGTTTCTCCCTTCCAATTAACTATAGAAACCACTTTCTTAGTATTTCCTATCGAGGAGAGTCCAGTTTTGTTCTTAAAGACTTCTTGTGTTTGGTCTCTTCTCACTTCTCCAGCCTTATCTCACAGAATTTCCTAGAGTACACCTGCAGCCCACATAAATCCACCTTGTTATGTTCCTGTCCCTTACCCATCTCCCCTCCTGTCTTTTTCTGGGTAGTTCTTTTGCTGTTGTTGTTGTTTGTTTGTTTAAAATAACTATTTTAGATTCATTTTACTATTTTTGTGTGATTGAGTGTTTTGTACCACATTCACGCTTGATGCCTGAACAGTGGTGAGCCTACATGTGGTGGGCTCTGGAAATCAAGCCATGGTCCTTTCCAAGAGTAAGTACTCTTAAGCACTGAGCCAACTTTCCAGCTCGGGTTCTCCTCCTCCTCTTCCTCCTCCTCTTCCCTTTAATTACACTTATTTATTTTTTGCATGTGTGTACATGTGCAGGCCCTGGTGTACAGGTGGAGGTCAGAGGACAGCTTGGAGGAGTCGTTTACTTTTTCACAGGGCAGGCCCCAGTTATGTTCCTATTCCCAGTACCTGTCTCATACCTAGCTTAGTTTAAGTGCTCATACTTGAGCAGTCATAGGGCAGAGTAGTCAATAATTTTGTTTCATTCCACAGATACGTAGAAGCACCTACCATGAGGCCTCTGCTGGGTGATGGGATCCATCCTGCAACAAACAACATAGTAACAAGGGTACTGAGTAACTGGACACTAGTCAAAGATTTGATTTGAGGAAACTAGGACTACTAGGTAGGTAGTTAGGGTAAATGACAAGAAGAGGAAGGTTTTAGAAAGTGGGGCACAAATAAAATGATTATTATAGGAAAGGGAGGTTTAGTAGCCCCACCTGGTAGTAATTTGCCAGATAACCTTGATAATTTGTTATATTTATTATAGGTATAAGAGATGTACCAGGGCTGGGCGTGGTGGCACATGCCTTTAATTCCAGCACTCGGGAGGCAGAGGCAGGTGGATTTCTGAGTTCAAGGCCAGCCTGGTCTACAAAGTGAGTTCCAGGACAGCCAGGGCTACACAGAGAAACCCTGTCTCGAAAAACCAAAAACCAAAAGAGAGAGAGAGAGAGAGAAAGAGAGAGAGAGAGAGAGAGAGAAAGAGAGAGAGAGAGGGGTACCAGCGACTACAATAAAAATATTTTCCCTTGTAGAACTTTCTATTCTATTAATCTTTTAGCATTATTATTATTTTTGTTTTGTTTTCCAGACAGGGTCAGCTTGGTCTATAGATTTGCCTGCCTGTGCCTCCTCAGTGCTGGGATTAAAGACATAAGCAACCATCTCCCTGGCTTCCCCTGACTTTTTTTTTTTAATCATAAAATACACATAAAGTTTACATTGTAGCCATTTTCAACTATGTAATTAATTGACCTTAACAATATTATGCAACCACCATGCTTATCCAGTTCAAAGACTGTTTTATGACTCTAAATGGAAATCCTTCAGGCAATCACCACCTCCAGCCAAGCCTCTGGCAAGCACTAATCTGCTTTCTTGATTTCCTATTCTGGGTATTTTATATAATAGACTTGTGGCTTTTTGCGGCTAGTTTCTTTCATTTACTGCCTCAGGGTTCCTTTTGGGATGAGACACCATGGCCAACAGCAGCTTGGGGAGGGGAGGATTTACTCCTCTTAGGATTCATGACTGGGTGATAGTCCTTCACTGAGGGAAGTCAGGGGAGAAAGGCAAGCAGGCAGGAACCTAGAGTTAGGAGATGATGGTGCAGAGGCCATGGAGTGTGCTGGCTTGCTCCCAATGGAGGCTCCTTGTTCAGCCTGCTTTCTTACAGAACCCAGGACCACCAGCTCAGAAGTGGTATTGCCCGCAGTGGACTGGACCCTCCCACATCAATCATTAATTTAAAGAAATGTTCTATAATTAAGAAAGTGTCCTAGTGTCTTACCTATAGCTGGATCTGGTGGAGACATTTTCTCAATTGAGGTTTCCTCCTCTGAGATGACTAACTTGTATCAAGTTGACATAACTAGACAACCACCACACTTAGCATATATAAAACCCTTCCTGTAAGACTATAAAGGAGGAGTTTTTTAGTGTTAAGCTGTAACCATTATGGATTTGATTTACCTTGGTAATAACTGGACATCTTTCTGACTACACATTGCCTTCTTTCATGGCATAGTGCCACTTGCAGAAAAATCATGCTCTCTGGTTTAAGGTGGCGGGTCCAGTTATCTACTGTGAGCGAACAGTGGTATAATGAGCCTTAGATAGAAGGTTCATCTTTCTTTGCATCACAAGAGTTTTGATCATCAGGAAATGGCAGGAGTGTCTGTTTTCTTCCTGTGCTAGAGCATTCTCCAACACTCCTTCTCTGGGCTGAAGAATACAAAGTAATAGATAATAGCAGTTGAAGACGAGATGGTTTATTTTTATTTTTATTTTCTTGGGGCAGAGTTATGTTTGACTCAACTGTGCCTTTCATACCATGGACCTTTGATACTGTTAGGGGTAAGACCAGGGCCTGTCTCCAGAATAATCAGAGAGGATCCAGAGGCTTGAGCCACGAGAGGCCTTACTACCTCTTGGCTTACTAATCACACTTCAGGTTAGGCTGTTCTTCTCTGGGCTTTCAAGGCCAGGCTGAGACTTCTCATCCATGGCTGCTCCGTTCACCACAGAAAGTCTGTGCTGCTTGCTTCTCTTGCCCTTGCTCAGGTAACCTCCCCAAAGTTCTGTTCATCATTTCCTGGGCAGAGCAGCAAAGGGGGGGTGGGTGCTGTTTGTTGGCTGGATATAAAGGCTTTTGGGACTTTTCGGGACTTTTTAATAGTAATGCTATAGTGTTCACTAGGGTGGGGTTGGAGTTTCACAGATTATAAATTTAGCATCATTGTTTTGTGACCTTCTGGTCTTGAAGTTGTTTATTTCTTTTATCCCCCTTCTCTTATTGGCCTGTTTAATAAAATACCTACCCTCTGCCTCTGTAGTGGGGATTGAACTTAGAGCATTGCTTAGCTCTGTCACTGAACTAAGTTGTATCTCTCAGTCCTACCCATCTGTCTGTCTGTCTATCTATCTATCTATCTATCTATCTATCTATCTATCTATCTATCTATCAATCACAGGGTCTCACTATGTAGCCCTAGGTGGCCTGGAACTCATGTTATATACCACCATGGGCTTGAACTCTCAGAGATTCCCCTGCCTCTGCCTCCTGAGTGCTGGGATTAAAGGTGTGCATTGTTATGCCTGGGCCCACCATCTTTTTACTTTATTTTTAATTTTTTTTTTTTAAGAATTTTAAATTTGAGATGGGCTCTCGGGCAAACCTTGAAATTGAGGTGCTCTTAAACCTTCATCCTCTGAATAGTCCCTAGCTTGCGGATCAGGCCTAGCTTAAAAAACTCAATGTATTCTGTACTTACGGGAAAATGTACACCACCAAAGGCCATTAAGGAGCACTTGGAACAACTGGCATTGTCTTAACTGTTTACTTAGGAAAGTGCTAAAGCGGGAGTCGTTGATTTGGGGTGAGAAGCGAGGGAGAACACCGGGAGCTGTCTTGATGGCTGCCCTTCCCCATCTGCCACTGATTCCTTCTCCCAGAGTCAGCATTTGATTGTTATCCCTGTGTACTTGAAAGCTGTTGGAAGTCCCATTACACTGCAACAGTTACAGGAAGAATGGAGGAAAGGGATAGACAGCCAGGAGCAGGGTCTAGAGATTCAGTCTCGCCGGGCAGTGGTGGCACAATCCCAGCACTCGGGAGGCAGAGGCAGGCGGATTTCTGAGTTCGAGGCCAGCCTGGTCTACAGAGTGAGTTCCAGGACAGCCAGGGCTACACAGAGAAACCCTGTCTCAAAAAACCAAAAAAAAAAAAAAAAAAAAAAAAGAGAGAGAGAGATTCAGTCTCTTTGGAACGTAGAGTTAACTAAAGGCCTAGGGTCAGGGACAGAAGGCTGTGTTTATTTTCTAGTGGGCTGGCTTTACTGAGAAGGTCGCAAAGGCATAAAACACAGGCCACTCCCACAAGCCTAACATTTTCATATTTCTTTCTGTGCCAAAGAATATTTGGTTGGTGTTAAGAATAACTAGTCTGTCTGTGGAACTACCAAGGCCTTTTGTCTGCCAAAAGAAAAGGGCTTTTGATTAGGGCCTTCTTTCAGTTACTTTTTTTCTTCTTTCTTCCCCTTAAACTGCTGTGGGAAGATCTCAGAGCATCTGTAGGTGCTGTGTTTGAGGGGAGTGGGGCAAAGACAGAGTCTTCACTGGGCTCTGCTGGTCACTCATGCAGATGAGGAGCAGCAGGCTCTTGATGGGGGCTTCTTCTTGCCCTTCTGTGTGCTCAGGAAACCTATCCAACCTATCTCTTGGGTCCTGCAATGCTGATATGTGTATCAAATTACACAGCACCAAAACGTAGTGACTTTGGGCAATATATTTAGTCTTTAGATCAAAGTTTTCTGGATATAGTGTGATAATTCTAATAGTACCATTTTAATATGATTATATTGGATGAATTCATATGTGAAGAACTGAGAAATTTCCTAACATATACTAAGTACTCATTGCAGCAAAAATTAATGCTACTATCTATGGCAAACACTGAGTATACAGTCAATTCACCAATTAGTTATTTAAGCACTACTGGGATTCAGCCGAGGTCCTCAAGCTAGGCAAACATGCTATCAGATAGGTGTTTCTCTCTGCCAATGTTATCTCATTTTCTTGATTGCTAATTCTAAAGTTAACAAAAGCAGGTTCTTGTCTTTAGAATGAAAAGGAGGCAAATGATCTCATTAGGCACAAATCAATATATCAGACCCCAAAGGGAATATCTGCCAGCCTGCTTGTCTGTCTCAAGTGTGTGTGGTGGTGGTGGTGTTTTGTTTTGAGGATGAAGAATTTATTCTTTGGCAAAAACAGTTTCTGAGAACTGCAGAATGTAAGTGGCTGTGACTACAGGTCATGGACTTTCTCTCTAGACTGAAGACAACAATGGAGAAAGTGTTAGAGCATAGATAAATTTTAAAGTGTTTATGCCAGTACAGTCTTCTTTTATTTGAAAGCTGTTGTTCATGGTAAATCAATTTCTACAACTATAATCTACTTGCCACCTTGTTTCTCCTCCATCCCCTCTTTCTTTTTTTCCATTTGTTTATTTGTTTATCAAGACAGGGTTTCTTTATGTATCCCTGGCTGTCCTGGAACTTTCTATATAGACAAGGCTGACCTTGAATTTAGAGATCTGCCCGCCTCTGTCTCTGGAATCTGGGGGAGCCACTATGCTTTCTTGTTTGGGGGGGTTGTTTGTTTGTTGTTTTTGTTTTTGACTGAAGGTTAATGATGGTTCTTTTACCCCAGAAAAGCCTGAGCCAAAGTAATGGGGGGGGGGCTTCCCATCCTCACTGCCCCCCTCCCACCCACCCATCCCCCAAAAAAGAGCAGGAGGCATTCTCAGGCCTGATGGGTCCTGAAATGTTGGGCCCAATGATTGCCACCAGGTCTAGGGAGTGGAGTGTCATTAGTGGAGATGAAAGTCAGTGCTGGGCCACTGGATTTCCCTGGCCTAAGAGAGTTGGATTGACTTGCACCATGTCTCCAGGCTGTTTTATTTGCTGTCCTTTCCCAAATGGCTGGGAGTGGCTTAGGAAGAGATACAAATTTAGGGGTTTTACTTCTTTCTAATCCTTTCTGTATTGTCCTTGGCATCTGTTTGTTTGTTTGTTGTGTGCATATGTGCACATATGGAGGTCAGAGAACAATTTGTAGGAAGGAGTCAGTTCTTTCTTCCTACCACATAGATCCAGGCACTCTAACTTGAGTAGTTAAGCCTGCAGCAAGTGCCTTTACTTCCTGAGCCATCTTTCTGGCTGTCTTTAAGCTTTCAGAAGGATTTCTTGGTTAACTTTTGGCCTTCTTCTTCACTCACTTGGGGGTAAAAAAAAAAAAAAACAAACCAAAAACCCTTATCTTACTTATTCTTGGGGAATGTTCAGTTATAAAAGGGGATGGGGGGCTGGCGAGATGGCTCAGCAGGTAAGAGCACTCACTGACTGCTCTTCTGAAGGTCCTGAGTTCAAATCCCAGCAACCACATAGTGGCTCACAACCATCCGTAATGAGATCTGATGCCCTCTTCTGGTGTGTCAGAAGACAGCTACAGTGTACTTATTTATAATAATAAATATATCTTTGGAATGGAGTGAACGGGGCCAACTAGATCGAGCAGAGGTCCTAAAAATTCAATTCTCAACAACCGTATGAACGTTCACAACTATTTGTACAGCTACAGTGAACGCATATATAAAATTAATTAATTAATTAATTAATCTTAAAAAAATAAAATAAAGGGGTCGGTAGAGTGCTTGCTGGCAGGCCAGGAGCCCTAGGTTGTATTCTCAGCACTGGCTGTAGTGCTACACACCTTGTCTGTATGATCCTAGTTCCTTGGAGGGTGGAGGCATGGGGATCAGAAGTTCAAGGATGTCCTCAGCTACATTAGGAGGTTGACATCAGCCTTAGCTTTAGACCTTATTTCAAACAAACAAACAAAAAAAACCCAAAATGATATGTATGAAGTAAAAATCATAGTCAATCAGGTTATCCCTGAGAAATATGACTGAGAAACCAAAGCATTTGAACATGGACTTGAGGGGCTGGGGAGATTTCTCAGTGGCTGACAGCACTTGCTGCTTGCGACTGTCTGCAGCTTCCATTCCAGGGGATCCAGTGCTGTCTTCTGACCCTGTGGGCACCAAGGACATACAGCATACACTTACTCACAAGGTAAAAGTAAATCTTAAAAACAAAACAAGCCGGGCAGTGGTGCACGCCTTTAATTCCAGCACTCGGGAGGCAGAGGCAGGCAGATTTCTGAGTTCGAGGCCAGCCTGGTCTTCAGAGTGAGTTCCAGGACAGCCAGGGCTACACAGAGAAACCCTGTCTCAAAACAAAACAAAACAAAACAAACAAACAAACAAAAAAACCAACCAACCAACCATGGCTTTGTCTATATGTCAGAACAGAACTGAAACATCATATAAAGTAAGGGACATGTTATATTTCAACATTAATCTTACACTGTAAAAGTCCCACGGGAGCTGAAGTTTGAAGATGGTTCACAGTGCCCTGGCAGCATAGCTTCACCTTGGTGGAATTGGGTGGTAGACACCTCAGCACCACTTACTCTTTCTTCTTGCCAGACTTGCAAAATATGTGTCTTATGATTCTACTGTATCTTTCCTGATTTTTGTTTGTTTGTTTGAGAAAGGATTTCTCTGTGTAGCCCTGGCTGCTTTGTAGTAAGTCATTCTTCTCCCTTTTGGGTGTTGGGGACAGAGCTCAGGTCCTAAGGCTTTTTTTCTTTTCCCCCTTGGGTTTCAAGACAGAGTTTCTCTGTGTGACTCTGGCTGGCCTCAAACTGAGAGATTCACCTGCCTCTACTTCCCTAGTGCTGGGATTAAATGTGTACACCACCTCTGCCCTGTGTTCAGCAATCTTTAAAGGAGTCTTGGGACCTGTATAGTCTTTTCCAGTTTACGCTTTTAGTCGGAACAGCCATTTCCACCTTCCAGGCCCTCTGTTCAGTTGCAGAAAAGGTCTTACAAAGGGTTGCCTCTAGGTAAGGCTTTGATGGCAAGCAAGTAGCATGCTCTGAAGGAAAGGCTATGTCCTGTCAGTTTTCTAGGTGGCCTTAGAGTCTTCTGTCATCAGTTAGCTCCTGTGTCTCTGGGAGCGTTCCACTTGGATGATTGTGTGCAGAGGACTGCCTTAGTTCCTGGCTGCTGCTGTTTACAGAGAGCAATCACTAGGAGCCATCACCTGTGGCTCCCAATGGTTCACATTCTATCGCAGAAGTAGTGGTGGAGGCAGAGGTATCTGTGTTCTTGGGGAATTCAGGACTATAACACTCATTGCTCCCTCTTGCTGGGCCCCGGGCCCCAGGCCTTTACGTGCTGTGGGGATTCTACTACTGACTCACCCACACTGTCACTTGCTGTTGGTGACAGTCAGCTCCAACAGATAACTTTGGAGAAGTGTCTCGGTTACTCCGCACTGTTTACTTTGGTATGACCAGCAGCTCTAGTAAATGGGAGAGCCAGTGCCCTTTAAAGTACCTGTAGGCAGCTCTCAGTGACCCTCAAGCTTCAGGAAGCATTTGAATGAACATAATGCTAAAGCTGTAGTCAGCTGGCTCCAGAGAAAAGCTGCACTGCCATGGCAATAAAGCTCCCCACTGAATAAGTAAATGGTAATTTCCAGAAGCTGTGTAGTAGTTATTTCAGTCAGGCTGAGAAATGGGGAATGGTGGGGGGATGTGGAGGCGGGGTTTTCCATAGAATGGAGGCTGTCAGGGGAACAGTTATTTCCTACAGGCTTTTATTTACAAATCCCTGTGGAGGAAGGTTTTGGAAGAGCATAGAGCTGACCAGTGAACTATTTGACAGTTCCATTGTTAGTGTTCTTTTAAGAGACATTCTAACACAGAGAACACAATCTTAACACTTTAGAGAATTCCTGCATTAAATTCCTCCTAAAATCTGAAGAATAAGAAACAGATATGTGTTATATTGTGCTCCTGGCAAAGTCACTTGGGTTTCTCCTTGCCTTTTTGTCTGGCATACTCCTTGAATGGGTACTCAGCATTTTCTTCTTTTTCCTGTTCTGTTCTTCACCCCTCGGGAGCAAATAGTTGCTGCATTTGGCAACATTCTTTGCCCAAAAAAATTCTTAATACATGAGGGCCACTGAGGTTTATTTTTAAATTCTCCTCCTGATTGAGGGAAAGCAGCTGGCCTCACTGAATTCCCCTGTGGAGGCTTCCAGCTGCCCAGACTTCCCTCATCTTTACCAGGCACATTCCATCAGTCTTAAGGCCTGACCCTCAGGAGTGAAATGTTCTTTTGGAATCTCTTCTTGCAGCAAGGCCAGGGCATGAATTAGGTGTCTGGTTGAGAAGCTGGAGGAACAGGTGGCCTGTGACTTTAGCATAAAACTTCCGACTGGAAAGGTGCTTTTGTAATCCATACTTACCAGAAGTTTCCATCAACGGCCCTGTCCTTTGACCCTCCTCCCCTTTTGAAATAGGGTCTTACTATGCAGCCCTGTCTGGCCTGGAATTCTCTGTGGACCTTGAGCTCCTGCCTCTGCCTCCGCAGTGCTGACATTTAAGTGTGCACCACTATCCCCAGCACTAGCTACCCCTTGACTCTCTATTTCCTCTCTAGGGTCTCCTAGGCATCTGTTGGAGATGGAATATAAGGAGTTAAACCACACTGAACTTATAGAGAACGATTAAACAGTGCTTAAGGAATAATTTAGCTTCTTTATGGGGGACAATTGGAAACCTCCAGGGGACAGATGTACTGTTTTGACTGACAAGTCTTTGCTGACCATGGACTGCCTGCCCTCATTCTTTTTCATGTTTAGCAGCAAGGCGAGCTTGCACACAGCCGTCTTTCCTGCTGTCCACCGTCGTCTTTCCTCGTATTCCTCCTGTTCTCCTGCCTCCTCCATGCTGCTCTGATTATTCTGAGAACCACTTATGCCCACAGCAGTTTGGGTGCCACTCAGTTGCCTTTGTGTGTGGTTTCTGGAAGGCCTTAGGGTGAAGGATAGATAGGGTTGGCACATTGGAAAGCTATGGAATTGGTAGGAGAAGCACCAAAGTGGGAGCTGAAGGAAGCTGGGTTTGCATTCAGTTGTACTCCTGAGGAACTGTTTGATCCTGGGCAGGCTACTCCATCTCTCTAAGTCTTGGGTTTCTGCTTCTATAAGGTGGGGATGAAGACTCTTGCCTTTATGAATAGAAATAGAAATGATTTAAGTTATATATTAAAGGACATTGCCTGGCACATATATTAAGCACTTAGTTAAGTCTGTTAGCTTTGCTGTGATTGACAATTCAGAATGATTTAGATTGACTATGGTTAGTTTTTTTGTCTCCTCTCACGGTGTTAGTAGTACACTTTATATGCCATACTTTGAAATTGTGCTTTTCTTGGTCTTTGTTAGAGTCAGGTAGTTGTAGCACACCCAAGGGTCTTGGGGCTTTTAGCTTCGTTATCTCCAGCACCTCCCTGAAGCTGCTCCAGATACACAAAGTGAAGAAAGCAGTGTGCTGTATGAATGCAGTATGTAGCGTCACTGTGATGTCCCGAGCATATCGCCACACACAAGCCTATTTGACACTTGTCACCGTACTCTAGTACTCACGCAAAGGTTGACTTCTCTTCGGAAGGATTTGTAGACATTATCTACAAAAATATATACTTCGGGGAAGGGACTGGGGGGTGGGCTCAGACAAAACTAAGTGATGCATGAAACATCCATAAAGAAACGTGCTACTTTGTAAACTAAAACATAAAATTTAAAGGTTATAATCCCTGAGGACGTTCGGTAGAGAAGCAGGGCACAGGTAGGCTGTTCTTTATTGAGACAAAGTGAGCCAAGTCCCGCAGGGCTGGCGTGCTGCAGGCTGCTTGCCTTCCTCTCAGCTCTTGCACTGCCTGGCCTGGCTGAGTCTCAATGTCTCAAGTCTTAGACCTGTGGTGCTGGGCTGTTTGGGAAACTTGTTAAAAAATGTTGCTGTAAACTTTAGGTGTTAACTTGACACAAGCCTAGGGTAGTCTGAGAAGTGGAAAATCTCAATTGAAGAAATGCCTTGATCAAGATTGGACTGCACCCCTGTTTGTGACACATTTTAAAAATTGATGCAGGAGGATACAGCCCACTGTGGTCAGTATCATCTCTAAGGATGTAGGGCTGGGATGTATAATTAAATTAATGATCAAGCCAGAGGGAGAGCAAATGATCTTTTTAACAAACCGTATTGGCCAGCCTGAGTTACATAGTAAGTTCCAGGGTAGTCTGGATTCTAGCGGAGATCTGGTCTCAGGTAGGTAGGTAGGTAGGTAGGTAGGTAGGTTGATAGATAGATAGAGATAGAAAGAAGTTGAATATGCTCGTGGTATGTGGTAGTATCTAGAAAATGAGAAAACATAACTTAAAAGAAAATGTCTCAATGTAACAGTACAATGAATATACACAAATGGGTTTGTAGTGGTTGGTTTTGTGTTAACTTGACACAAGCTAGAGTCATCAGAGAAGGAGTCTCAGCTGAGGAAATACCTCCATGAGATCTAGCTGTAGGGCATTTTCTCAATTAGTGATGGGGGTGGTGGTGGTGCCCAGCCCGTTGTGAGTGAGGCCATCCGTGGGCTGGTGGTCTTGGTTTCTATATGAAAACAGGCTGGGTAGGGCAACAGCTCCTGGCCTCCAGGTCCTGCCCTGTGTGAGTTCCTGTCCTGGCTTCCTCAGTGATGCACTGCAATGTGGAAGTGGGAACCCAATAAACCCTTTCCTCCCTGTCTTGCTTTTTGGTCGTGGTGTTTCATAATAGCAATAAAACCCTAACTAAGACAATTTTTGTTTGTTTGTTTCCCCAAAGCAGGTGTTTTTCTGTGTATCCCTAGCTGTCCCAAAGCTCACAGGGTGGCCTCAAACTTGGAGATCCGCCAGCTTCTGTCTCCTGAGTTCTGGAAGTGTGTATGCCACCACTACCCAGCTGAAATTGTTTTAAAAGTGAAAAACACTTCATATAATGTGAAAGTATTTGCAAATCATGTTTTTAGTAATGTGCCTATAATTAACACATATGAAGAAAACTTGTAATTCAACAGAAAGAAGATAATTCAATAAAAAACAGGCAGAGGATTGAGTAGCTGTTCTCCAAAGCAAATATACAAATAGCAAGTACAAAGTAAGCATATGAAAATTGTAAACATTACCAGGCCTTAAAGAAATGCAGATTAAGCCATGGTGAGATACACCAACTTCATATTCAGATTGCTATAGCAAGATTGTAAGCCTGGGTTTTTGTTTGTTTTTTTGTTTGTTTGTTTTGTTTTTAAAAGAGATTTATTTATTTGTTTGTATGTGTGTGCATGAGTAAGAGGTGTTTGTGGGGGCCAGCAAATAGATTTGAAAATAAGATGTCAGCTCCTGCTGGACCTGCAATTACCGTAGCTGTGAGCCACCTGATGTTATGAACCAAACTGGGGTCCTCTGGCAGGCAGAGCGGTGATTGCTCTTATCTCTCCAGCCCCGGGTTTACTTACCTTTATTTTCTGTGTATGTGCTTTGCCTGCATGTATGTATGTGCACCATGGGCATGCCTGGTACCCGAGGAAGCCAGAGAGGGACTTGGATCCCTTTGAACTGAAGTTACAGATGGCGTGAGCTGCTATGTGAACACTGGGAATCCAAACTCAGACCGTTGTGCCCAGAGCGTGGATCTTAAACCTGGGATCCTAGTATTTGGAAGTCAGAGGCAGGAAACTCATTGGAAATTTCAGATCAGACAGGGTTACAGAGACCATGTCTACAAAAACAAAACAAAAAAGTGCACATGGGAATAGGTAGAGAAACTGGAACCCTTATTTTGTTGATGGGAATATGAAATATTGCATCTGCTTTAGGAACTTAGCAGTTCTAAAAATATATCCAGGAGAATTGAAAACATACTTTCACAGAAAGGCTTTATAAAGATGTTAATGGCTCAACATGTGTAACAGTGTATACAACCGAATATCCACCAGCTGATGAGTAGATTAAACAAAATGTAGCCATACACTAGAATATATCTTGTTGAACAAAATGCCGATCAGTAGAAGCATGGGCCTACCTTGAGAAGTACATGAGTTTGATTCCATTTATACAGAATAGGCAAACCCCCAGAGACAGTACCTAGGTTCCTGGCTGCTAGAAGCCAGAGGGTCGGGGGGACTGAAAGTGACTGCTGATAAGATGTATGGTTTCTTTTTAGGGATAATGAAATGTCCTACAATTAGATGGTTGCACGATTTTGTGAATATACTAAAATCCTCTGAATTGTAGACTATAAAAATGGTGACTGGTACAGTGTGTTAATTCTCAAAGAAGTTACTGTTAAAAATATTAGAGTAGAGCTGTCATTGCATGGCTCAGCTGGTTCAAGTACCTGCTGCCAAGCCTGATGACTGGAGTTTGATCCCTGGAACCCACACAGTGGAGGGAAAGAACATCTGACCTCCACGTCCATCCCCCCACCACACAAGGAATAAATAAATACATGTAAATTAAGTAAAATTAAAAAAAAAAAACCACCCTGAGGGTGATTTGTACGTCTGAATAGCATTCTGTCAGTTTTTACCTTGCACACTAGGCTACCCTGAATCCTGTAGCTGGAGTGTGGCTATCTTGAGCCCTGGGCAGCGCTGCTACCCGAAACAGGTTTGTAACCATTTACTAAGAGTTACAAGTAAGTTGGTTACAAGTAAGGTGGCATTTTGTAAGCTAAACACTCTGGGGCTGACGTTTTCCTCCCTCCAAGTAACAATGCCCTATTCAACTTCTTACTTCATTCTTTCAACATTTTGTCCCACTGTCGGAGCCAGCTTGGATACTGGTTCCCAGCCACATTCCTAGCTCCAGCAAGAACCACCTCATCCATGAGCTTTCTCTGAAGCATTCTTTCCTGGGTGGTGTGTAAATAAGGTCTGGAAGGGCCTCTGGGTGGCGCCTTCTCCCAGAACACCACTCCAAAAGAATGGCATGCCACAGGCTCCAGCCTGTGTTGGCAGGAAAAGGTGACTCATTTTCATCAAAGGAATTTCAAAGAAAATATAATGACAGGATGATGTCAGAGGAACAGGTGGAGACAGGAACTGTGATTGAGTGTTGAATAGAATGGTTGCCTGGGCAGTGAGAATGATTGACTGGCATAGATCACAGGAAACATCATCACCTGTTTTTTAGTTACCTTCTCAGAAATTCTCGTGTGGGCAGTGTTGTTCATGAGCCCTCAGAGCATGTGGTCGAGTCTGTGCTTGCCTTGGGTGTATCTACCATTGGCCCACAACATCCTGGGCCAGTCATGGACTTTGTTAACTAATGTGCTGTGATCTCATGTGGTTTCTTTCACTCCACACGGCATCCTTCTCTGGCTAGTCAGGTCTGTTTCTGGTAATTGAGTCTCACAGACTTTTTGCTGCTGACCTAGAGGTGCGGCATTTTCTTTAACATAAATACAGGGATTTGCCATGACATCAAAAGCCAGGAGTGCTACCTTATTGCCCAAAGAATTCTGGTTCCCTCCACTGGTTTGAAAAGTTTGATCTTTGGGTTCCCTAACCTAAGTCTTCCCACCCCCACCTTTTTTTTTTTTTGAGTAGAGCGCCCTCCAGTGGTTAACACTGATAAAGCTATTAAAAAGTATGAGTTTTGATACTTTTCATATTGTCAAAGCACTAAAGTTGGTTAAGTACTCAGACTCTTACTTCTATTAGGATTATAAGAGTATGTTCCTAGTCCCCACTATGTTTATATGATTGTACAGTTAGAGGTTAAATCAGTTTACATGACAAGAAAGAACTATTTATTATCTTGTTTGAATTCCAGGCCTCTTAAGGAAGGTCTTGAGGCGATGCTCAGCAGTATTAACTGCTGTTATTTGTTCATCAGAAGGTGCATAGACATAGAGACTTAGGCTGCATGGACTATTCCCAAACTAGAAGATATTACTTCTCCTGAAGATATATCATAAGCAAGACAAAATGTCGAAAAATGCAATTTGAAAGCAAGAGGAGAAAATGTTGCTTGTTTCCTGATAATGTCTTCACACCTGGTGTCTCCTGGCTGGTCAGTCATGAGCTCTACTTTTAGACAGAACTAGTGAGTGCGCTGTGAGTTGAAAACTGGTCACTGGAGTTGAAGGAAGTGAGTCAGGAGAGTGCATCAGGTAGCTGACAGAGAAGGTGCTGACTTCCTGGCCTAGCAATGGTCTCCTCCTTGCCCCCAGCACTTCTCCCTCCTCTCTGTGTGAAAGAACAGATGGTTAACAGAGCTTTAACCTGCAGCGCCAAAGGTCTCAGGGAGAAGTGCTCCCTAGGGTATGTTTAGTTTGGCAGCTCCCAAAGGTAATTGTTGTGATGAAGTTTACGAAGTTATCATTTGACTAACCAGGTCAGATGCATCTGAGCAGAAGTAGTTTGGAACCTCACATGTTCTTGTACCTGGCATCCTTCCCCCTAAAGGACTTTAATGCAGAGGTGGAACATTGACTGGTAATGGAAAACATACTGAGACCCCAGATAATAAAAAGAAAAACCTTAAAAAGTATTTGCTTGGGCTGAAGAGATGGCTCAGCGGTTAAGAGCACTGACTGCTCTTCTGAAGGTCCTGAGTTCAATTCCCAGCAACCACATGGTGGCTCACAACCATCTGTAATGGGAGCTGACGCCCTCTTCTGGTGTGTCTGAAGACAGTGACAGTGTACTTACATAATCAATCAATCAATCTTTGGGCTAGAGCTAAAAGAAAAAGTGTGTGAAGACAGCAACAGTGTATTTACATATAATAAATAAATCTTAAAAAAAAGTATTTGTTCATCTATTCCCTAGTTTTATCACTTTTGTTGATATTCTTCATTTCTGTAGGCTAGCTGGGATTTCTGTATTCCTATAGTCACTTTTCTGACATTTCCAGAAATGTAGATGACCAAAATTCAGAAGAAGTGAATACTCTGTTTCTCCTAGCACCCCATTCAGAAGCTTTATTCTAAAATACTTGTACATTCTTTCCTTTCCACTCTCTTTCTCAATTAGCTTCTCCATTTAGAATGTCAGCTCTTGTTTCAGATTCTTAAAAATCCTCCAGACAATTCCAGGCCTGGCCTCACATGTACAGCTTCTTCTGACTTCTCCAGCAGGCAGTAGCTGTTGATTGAATTTCCTTTTTTAGAAATTGAAAAAAAAATATTTTTTCACTTTATTATATGTGTATATGTGTATACTTGAGAATGCCTGTGTGTATGTGCCAACAGACGTCAGAAGAGAGCATCAGATACCCTGAAATTGAAGTTACAGGCAATTGTCAACCACTATATGGGAGCTAGGAACCACACTCTGGTCTTTTGCAAGAGCATTAAGTTCTCTTAACCTATGAGCCATTCTTTCAGCCCTTGACTGAGTTTACAAAAACCCTTCCAGGGGCTGGCAAGATGGCACTGACTGCTCTTCTGAAGGTTCTGAGTTCAAATCCTAGCAACCACATGGTGCATCACAACCACCCATAATGAGATATGATGCCCCCTTCTGGTGTGTCTGAAGACAGCTACAGTGTATTTATGTATAATAATAAATACATCTTTGGGCTGGAGCAAGTCAGGGACTGAGTGAGCGAAGCTGACCAGAGCGAGCAGGGCGGACGGAGGGAGCAGAGGTCCTAAGTTCAACTCCCAACAGCCACATGAGTCTATACAATCATCTATACAGCTACAGTGTACTCATATACATAAAATAAATAAATAACATTTAAAAACCCTTCCAGAGTTCTTGTAGTCTTGCCATCTTCAGGCTAGAACTCATATTGCTTTGTGTTAAAATAACTTTATATACATGTTATCTCCACTATAGGACTGGCTTTATTTACTTTTTTAAAATTAGATATTTTTCTTTATTTACATTTCAAATGTTATCTTCAGAAAATCCCCTATCCTCTCCTCCCTCTCCATGCTCCCCAACCCATCCACTCCTGCTTCCTGGCCCAGGCATTCCCCTATACTGGGACATGAAACCTTCACAGGACCAAGGGCCTCTTCTCCCATTGATGACCGACTAGGGACTGGCTTTATAAGTGTCTTTTTTATTACCAGTAATAGTTAACATAGTACCTAGGAAGTAAATGTTTCATGGAACTGAAAAGCTTTTGAGCTAGAAAAGAATTTTAGATATCTAAATGAACTCATCCTATAATCCAGTAATCAGAAGTAATTCACAATGTGGTTGAACATCCTGAGCAAGCTAGGTGTAGAGCCAGAGCTGTAACCCATCCCATCTGATGTGTGTTTAATTAGATGTTGTGATTATTCCAAGACTAGCCAGATGTCACTTTATGTTTCATTCTTACTGAAATTCTTTTGCATATTTTGGCTTTAGTACTTAGATATACTATAATAAGAATCCCCACTCTCACCCTACAACTGGGAGCTTGATTATTTTGGGTTTTGTATGTTTAAAAAAAAAAAGGCTAGATAATTGTATTATTGCAAGACACACAAGCACCTAAGACTGGAGGATTGTATCTGAGAAGAAGTGCGAGCATGTGCTAAAAGGGCTAGATTTCAGGAAAACAAAACTCTGAGATGTATAACATTTGAAGTGATTAATTTGTATATAATAGTAAAGTGTGACTTTATTGAATCCTAGTTAAAAGTTTTTGTCTGCTCATTAGAGACTGCACTATAGATGCCTGTGAGCCACCATGTGGGTGCTGGGAATTGAACTCAGGACCTCTGAAAGAGCAGCTGGTGCTCGTCACCAAGGAGCCATCTCTCCAGCCCCCAGGAAGTGTTTTTGAAGTAAACTGTCTGACAAAGATTAGCCACAAATGTTCTCACTTGCTTGACAGCTCTTTGAGATTGTTTGAGTAAACCCCATGATTTAATATTTTAGGGAGTTAGAATCCCAGCTATATCAGTTGGAAGAAAATTGAGCTTCAACTACTGTCTAAATCGGCGATGTTGAATGGCAAGGTGCTAGGTGCTCACTGATCAATAAAGGGAGACGCTTTTCTTTTTCTTAACTCTCCTGTAGGCATTGAGGGTGGCAGGTAGACAAGGTTTCCCTTCCTCTGAGGTGATGGGATCAGGGCCTTGCCCTCACACTTGACGGTGGACAGTGAGGGTGATAATGGGACTACCTTGTTGTCTCTACTGGATGAAGCAGTTACACGACCTATAACCAGCCCCTCTAGGTTGGGTTGCTTGGCCTCATGCCCATCGCTTTTGGTTTTATGCAAATTAGAAGCTGTGGCCTCCAGTTTTCAGAGAAGGGCTTGTTTTACTCATTGACATTTTTGCATTGGCCTGTTTCTGCATTGCCACCAGCTGCCATTACAATGTCTCTGCAGCAGTTCTAAGAACTACAGTGCTTGAAAGGACTATTTAGAGAACTGTCTCTAGTCTCAGGATGGGACCTGTGTTTTCTTTAAAACTTAAATTGTTACCCAGATTTCCTTTTATGGCTTGCTCGGTCGTGGCAGCTGGGAGGATGAGCTGGGGAAGCATTATTCACCAGGCTTGCAGAGTGTGCCCTGACTGCAGCAAGTCTCCTGAGCTCCCCAGGAGGAGAAGGGGCCGTCAGGGGTCAGAGACAGTGCCGATGCATTCTGTCTGTTCTTATCTCTGGTAGGACTCCTCACAAAGACGCTGGCTTCCAGTGAGGGCAGCCCATAGATTAGCCAGCTTGTACTATTTCCCATGAAAAGACTGATCTGGCTGGACCAGCATTGTTTTCTCTTATGTCATGCGTGTATATTTTGAGATAAGCTTGAGTTTGTATGATAGAGGTTCTATACTAATTTTACTAGAATAAATGCAACACAGGGTATCTTTGTCCTAGCTATACAATTTAGTTTTCTGTGTCTGTGTTTGTCCAGTAGGGGTCACTGGGCGTTTAGACTCCAGCTGAGACTCACTAAGCCTTGTCCTTGTAGGTAGGTATCTTTATATATTGGACATTATCTCAAGTGCATCAGCACAGGCATAACATACATGTTACACACGCACAGTAGAACATTAGCAAAGGATGGGAACTTATATTAAGAGCTCTGCAGATTTAGTGAGTGTTTGAAGAATATTTATTCCAGATGCTAGATGTTTTGTTTTAAGACGAAATTTCTGCTTTGTTGCTCAAGCTGGCTTCAAACTCCAGAACACAAGTGAGCCTCCTATTTTTTTGCCTCCCAGGTGCTGGGGTTACAGGCATGTGCTAACCATGCCTAGCCAGATTCTTGATAAAGAATGAAACCAAAGCTATGGTAAAATTGCTTCTGTTTAATTTCAATTTTGTTGTTATTTTGTTTGTTTGAGGTAGGGTCTCCTTATGTCGCTCTGGCTTCCCTGGTACTAAGTAGCTGAGGCTGGCCTTGAACTCTTTATTTTCCTCATTTTACCTGCTAAGTGCTTACATTAAAGGCATGCTACCTTGCCTTGCTTTGAGAAGTAGCTGTTTTTAAGAAATGAAGGCTGGTGAGATGGCTCAGTGGGTAAGAGCATCCGACTGCTCTTCCGAAGGTCGGGAGTTCAAATCCCAGCAACCACATGGTGGCTCACAACCATCTGTAACAAGATCTGACTCCCTCTTCTGGAGTGTCTGAAGACAGCTACAGTGAACTTACATATAATAAATAAATAAATCTTTTAAAAAAAAAGAAATGAAGGGGCCCATAGTGGTGCATGCCTTTAATCCTAGCACTTCACCTTAAATTCTAGGGAAAGGCAGAAGATCTCTGTGAGTTTGAGTCCAGTCAGGTCTACAGAGTTCCAAGGACAGCCAGGGCTACACAGAGAAACCCTATCTCCAAAAACAAAAACAACAAAACCCAACAACAACAACATCAAAAATGAAAACAATCCTATATGTATCCAGGTATTTTACAATTGAAGCCATTTTTATAAGCTCATCTTTGCTACTTTGTGGTTTCTTCTTTTTCTACTCTTTATCCTCTCATGTGTCATCCCTTAACACTAGACAGGAGAGAAAAAAGGATAGAGGGGAGAGAGGAATTGGGAAACTATAATTTATTCCCTTTTGTTTGTTTCTTTGAGCATGATTACTAACAAACCATAACCAATGTTGTCCCCCCTCCCCTGCCCCCACGTGAACTACCACCAACTTCACCTATTGGGGCTCTAGCATTTATATACCCTCTGAAAAGTTCCAAGAATTCCAAATATCACACAATCACAGAAACTATCTGCAGGTGGCAAAACCATGCCTCTGCTAGAGCATGAGGCAAATTATAGTCAGCTCCTGCAGTCAGTCCAAAGCAGTGCCCTCCCCACACCTGGGATTAAAACGAAAGCACACTCTTATGTTTCTGTGTTTTGAAACCAAATTCCAAAATTGTCACTACACCTTATTTAATCTGGGTAGCTACTCTGAGAATCTCCCTCCCTCCCCCCTCTCTCCTTCTCCCTCCCCTTCTCTCTCTCTCAACCCCCTTCTCCCTCCCTTTTATTCTCTCCCTTTCTATTATGAATCCAAAATACATAAATAGTAAGTAGTTTCACCCAGAGTCTCATAATTATGAAATGTACTGATGGGGGAGTGCCTATTGGTATATTTGGTTTTGATCCTTGAACTCTGGTCAGGGGTCATTAGGGCAAAAGTTTTATTAATTAGAAGCAGAACCCAGTGGTAGACTCTCAAAGACTAAAATAGTTCAAATGTGGTGGATTTGGTATTTTTGGTGTTTTGAGAGAGGGTCTCACTGTCTAGCCCTGGATGGCCTGGAACTCACTGTATAGACCAGGCTGGCCTCTGTCTATTGGGATTAAAGGTGTGTAACGTCATGCCTGGCTTAGATTTAGGTCTTGATCTACCTTTGTTTTCATTGGGAAATTCTTCCTGTTATTTAGCGTTACTGCTAGCATCTAGAAAACTGTTAAGACCCCATATTAGCTGTTGTGTGCAAAGATTCTGAGCTGGCCCTTTTTCTGAGACTTTGCATGCCTGCCTTCTGCAGGCAAAATCTTCCAGGTAACTTATTGACTTCTTGTATTTATGGTAGGAAAAACTAAAGTTGCTCATCTGTTCTGTTCTGGTTGTTTAGTTTTTAAAACAAGGTTTCTCTGTGTAGCCCTGACTTTCTTAGAATTCACTCTGTAGACCAGAGATTTGCCTGCGTTTGCCTCCCAAAGTGCTGGGATTAAAGGTGTGCACCACCACTGCCCACCCTTTTCCCCCAGTTTTCTTTTCTTCTTTCTTCATCCTCTTCTTCCTCTCTTGCTCCTCCTCCTCCTCTTCCGTTCATCACCTGTTCTTAGCTAGTGCACACTGAAGATAATTTCCACTTGGCATTTTGTTTGGGAAAGAACTTTTTAAAATGCATTTAGTCTGGGTAGGAGTAAGATGCAGACTCCCCGTTAATGGGTATTCAAGGGAATGAGAAATGTTTGGGGGGGGAAGGCAATCTATGGCAAGATTTGAGGTCATTTGCCATAGGTAAGGGTTCTTTTCCTTGTATCTTCTTTTCTCTGTGTTTATGATGTAGACTACCAGAGTTCCTGAGGAAGAAATAGCTAGATTGTATTATTTTGCTGAGAGAAATGGTCAAAATTCTCTAGGGAGATTACTTAAAATGGTCCTGTGGCTACTGACCACTACTACCGTGGAAACATACTTTGATTTATTGAAATGGTAGCTTGAAGCTGTTAAATATGTAGTTTATCTTGCCATTTTTCCTAGCATTAGTCACTGAATGCTTCATGACTGTTAGTTCTTAAAAGCTCTTATGTTTTTATTTATTTATTTATTTATTTTTTAAAGATTTATTTATTTATTATATGTAAGTACATTGTAGCTGTCTTCAGACACACAAGAAGAGGGAGTCAGATCTCGTTACAGATGGTTGTGAGCCACCATGTGGTTGCTGGGATTTGAACTCCGGACCTTCGGAAGAGCAGTCGGGTGCTCTTATCCACTGAGCCATTTCACCAGCCCCCTTATGTTTTTATGATAGTTAATATTAGTGAGTTAATATTTAATGCATTTCAATAATTTATGCAATGTATGCTAAAAATTAGTGTTTCGTCATCAATTTCTAATACTTGTGATGTAATTTTATTATTCCCATTGTACTGTAGAGAAAACTTGATGTTGGGAGAGCAATGGGCAGTCTTGTGGAAGGAGGTTGCCCTCTAACTAACTCAGTGTGTAGTTAAGCTCTTTGAATTCTGGATCCCCTTCACAGCTCCTGGTTATGTACCACCTCACCCAGTATGAAGCCAGAATTTGAATATAGATTTGGTTAACAGCATATTAAATTTATTTATTTATTTATTTTTAATTTTTTGGTGTTTTGAGACAGGGTTTCTGACTAGCCCTGGTTGTCCTGGAACTCACTCTGTAGACCAGGCTGGCCTTAAACTCAGAAATCCACCTGCCTCTGCCTCCCAAGTGCTAGGATTAAAGGCGTGCACCACCACCGCCCCGCATATCTTATTAAATTTAAAGCCTTGGTAAGAGAGAGAGACAGACAGACAGACAGACAGACAGAGACACTGCCTTGCCAGAGCATCTACCACTTCATTTTCTATTTATTCCTCAGTTTATTCTTTATCTTTACCTTTAAAAAACAAAACAAAAAAAAACATAGCCTTTGCCTTTTTGTGTTTGTATGTTTGTGTTTCTCTGTGCAGTCCTGGCTGTCCTAGAACTCCCTGTAGACCAGGCTGGCCTCGAACTCAGAGATCCGCCTGCCTCTGCCTCCCGAGTGCTGGGATTAAAGGCGTGAGCCACCACTGCTTACTTCTTTGCCTTCTTAAGAGCCCCAGTTCCTGAGCCAGGCAGGGTGACAAGAACTTGGATGCCAGGTCTAATTCATGTCTGTAGGAATCCCAGAAGTAGCTTGCTCGCTCCTTCCTTCCTTCCTTCCTTCCTCAACGCGAGTCTGTTTATGTAGTGCTGGCTGTCCTTGAACTCTCAGAAATCTACCTGCTTCTGCCTGGAATAAATGTGCCTGGGTTCTTTATAGTTCCAAGAAAAAGAAACTTTTGCTCATGTATTCATTTTTTCTTTTTAAATTCTCAGGTAGATTTGGAAGTTCGTCAATAAAGATAGTTTTCTTCGTGTGTATTATCTGTGGGATTAGCCTACCTAGGACAGTGTGAGTTATCCCAGCGCCAAGGTGAATGGTTTGCTAGTCAGTTGTTCTCTGCTCTGATGTTTAGAAATACATCACAATTTGTTGGACCCAGTTTTGCTTTTGTGCCTCTTTATTTCCTCCTTCCCTTCCTCCCTTCCTCCCATCATGGTACTAAGTCAAGTTCAGGGATTTGAGCATGCTACATAAGTTTTGCCACCGAGCTATCTATACCCACTTATTATAATATTTTTAGACCCTTATAGCCAATATTTATTTGCTTACTACAAAAATACTGTTATATTGAGCTTTTATGAAAAACATGCAGGCATTTATCTAGCATTTATCAAGGGGATGGCAAAATGGCTCAATGGTTAGGAGTACTTGCTGTTCTTACAGGGGCCTCACAATCATCTGTTACTGTAGATCCAGGGGATCTATCTGATACCCTCTTCTGGCTTCCTTGGGCCCTGAACATGTGGTATACATATATGCATTCAGGAAAACATTCATACACATTTTTAAAAACTTTAAAAATAATCTAGTGAGGGATTAAAACATGTATTCAACTGTAATATAAAGTACTAAACGTCATGAAGACAGATAAACGTCATAAGACAGATAAAGTATAGTAAAATAAGAAAGGAGGGATCAGGGAAAACTGTGTAGAAGTATTGGCTTTAAGATGGCTAATAGAGGGGCTGGTGAAATGGCTCAGTGGGTAAGAGCACCCGACTGCTCTTCCGAAGGTCTGGAGTTCAAATCCCAGCAACCACATGGTGGCTCACAACCATTCGTAACAAGATCTGACTCCCTCTTCTGGAGTGTCTGAAGACAGCTACAGTGTACTTACATATAATCAATAAATAAATATAAAAAAATGATGGCTAATAGAAAGCTTCCAGAGGTCCTGAGTTCAATTCTCAGCAAACACATGGTATCTTACTACCATGTATAATGGAATGCCCTCTTTTTGCCTGCAGGCATTCATGCAGACAGGGCTCTCATATACATTAAATCTTAAAAAAAAAAAAAAAAGAAATCAGTTTCATGTGCAGTGGTTAAAAGTGCTGACTGCTCATGCAAAGGACTTGAGTCAGTACACATATGGCAACTGACACCCTTTTTGTAATCTCATTCCAGGGGATCCAGTGCCCGTTTCTGGCTTCCACAGGCACTGCATACAAAAATAAAACACTCAAAACACATAAAAATCAAAGTAAATAAACCCTTTAAAAATTACAAATAAGGATACATGGAACATTTAAAATGTACTAGTCATTTTTTTGTGTACCAAAGAGGTTAATCTTATAGTGAATAAGGGCAGGATTGGTGGGTGAGAGACAGGGATTAGATAGATTAGGTTAGGTTAGGCTAGGGTATCCAAGTGATAGATCAGCAACCAGTTTGCCAAGGTGTCATACAGTCTGAATTATGACAACAATAGCCACTAATGGGTATGTATTAAGCATTTATTTAAGTGCATTAAATCATTTACTTCTTCGTATAACTTTAGTAAGGCATGTTCTGTTATCAACATTTACAAATAAGGAAATGGAGGTTTCCTTAAGTTGAATACATTGCTCATAGGCACAATATGTTTTATAGATGATATTCTAGATGGGAACATATGCCCATTTGACTATGATAATGATAATGCCTCAGGTTTGCTGATAAGAAACAGGAAAAAATTTACTTATATTCAGTGAACACTTGAGTATGTGGAATATTCATAGACAGTCTAGGACTTTGCATGTTTATCATTGTCTCAGTATCACAGAAGCAGTCTTGGAGTCTCATAATTCACTGACATGAAGATCACGTCCTCTGCCCTTTGACAGATGCTAACTAAGTACTCACGGGAGAATGTAGGGCAAGAGAGTTTCAGGGACAAGCTTTGTCTGGATCCTGACAGTTTCAGCAACTTAAGACTTCAGATCCCATCTATAATATGCTTTCCCTTCTTCTAAATTTATGGTTGCAAATATATTTGGGTATAGATGTGTGGGTGTGAATTTGATCTTTTAGTTTAGGTCTTAAAACTTTAGTCTTTGTTTGCTGTCATTGGATGCTTTGAGACCGTGTAAAACATAGAGCATAGCTTCTTACTGACTTGCTTTGACCCTGTTGGCATACATGAAAGAGATTCTGGGGTATTGAGTAGTATTGAGATTTCTTGTGGTAATGGTTGGGGGAGACTGTCTTAAATTCCTGAGAGTGAAGTAATTGCAAAGAAGCAGATCTGCAGTGTTAACAGAGTTCTAATCTTTCTTCTACAAGGTAGCTTTGGTGGTTTAGGGTTGTGTCCATTTGCTGCTAGCAAGGAATAATCTGCGGGTAAATGTGTGTGACTTTAAGTAGCCTGTTCTGTGTATAATAAGTGATCTCTAAAAAGAAAACAGCCTCTCCCTTCTGCCAGCCTCTAACCACTTCCTGTAAGTGACAGAACACAGATCTCTGTTTCACCAAGTGAAACATCAATTGTATTTTCACCAAGACAGCTCCCTTCTCATTCTTTTTGCCTTCACAAATACACATACATACATACATACATACATACATACATACATACATACACACACACACACACTTGAAAAGGCTGCAGATAAGGATATCTACCTGGGGTATGTAGAAAAGCGATATATCTAAGGATAATCATATCCTTTCAGGGATATTTATACAGATTAAATGAATAACATATGAGGGTATTTTTGTTGTTGTTTTGAGATAGATTCTCCTCTTATCCCTGGCTGGCCTGACACTCTACTATATTGACCAGGTTACTTTTGGACTTAGAGAGAACTGCTTGCCTGTGCTGGGATTAAAGGTGTGTGCCGCCATACCTGGTCTTGAAATTGCTTATAGTAGTTGCATAAAAATTGTTATATTTTCTTCCAGGTAATTTCATCTTTGAACATTATAGCCCAGAAGCTTCTCTGCTTGCTTCTCCACTGTGGAGAGTGTCACAGTTATCTTTGTACCTAGGGCATCTTTCAGAAGGCTGGGTTTTTTGTTTTGTTTGTTTGTTTAATTGAGTGAATGAAGCACTATTTCACAAGGGAATCCTTATTTTTTAATTGAATGACTGAACTGTTCTGTTTTATATAAAAAATGTTTCACTGAACTGTGCCATTGATTTTTATTCTTCACTGTTTACTCCTTTAACAAGCACTGTTATGTTACATTTCATTGCATTTCATATGCTAAGCAGAACTGGTTTTTGGTACCTGGTCCCTCTTACTCCAGGATTCCTGAAAAGGATCATTCACATGTCATTGATTTCTTCTCTTTCTCTTTGTTCTTGATTTATTCTGATCAGATATTCCTCCACCACAGCAACACTACACTCGGTAAAGAACTTAGTGACCTCCACTGACTTGAGTCAGTTCTCAGTCCTCACCTCACATAAACACTGTTGACAAGCTAAATGCTACTTTCTACAACACTTCCCTTCCCTTCTCCCAGGACAGCTTGCCCTCTTGTTCTCTTCCACTTCAGGCCCCTCCCCTCCCCTCCCCTCCCCTCCCCTCCCCTCCCCTCCCCTCCCCTCCCCTCCCCTCCCCTCCCCTTCTTTTTCTTCCTTCCTTCCTTCCTTCCTTCCTTCCTTCCTTCCTTCCTTCCTTCCTTCCTCACTCCCTTCCTCCTCCTCCTCCTCCTCCTCCTCCTCCTCCTCCTCCTCCTCCTTTTTCTTCTTCCTTCTCTCTCTCTCCCCTCTCTCTCTCTGTCTCTGTCTCCCCCCCCCCCCCCCCAATGTTCGCTGGTTTTCTTCTCCCACATCTCATGCTGGAGGGTTTCCAAGGCTTAGACCTTGAGATTGAGCTTTTCCCTCCCTGTGTTTACTCTATTTTTATATTTATTTATTTATTTAATTTTGTTTTTCGAAACAGGGTTTCTCTGTGTAGCCCTGGCTGTCCTGGAACTCTCTGTAGACCAGGCTGTCCTCAAACTCAGAAAATCCACCTGCCTCTGCCTCCCAAATGCTGGGATTAAAGGCGTGCACCACCACTGCCCGGTGTGTTTACTCTTTAAATGACATTATACATATAGTCTTCTGGCTTTCAAAACAAAGCATGAACATTTCTGAACTCTAGTATGTCCAGTTGTCTATTCAATGTTCCTCTTTACTATCTAGTAGGCATTTCAAACCTATTATTGAAAGGGGCATATTTTACACACTTGCCTTCCATACAGTGAACAGCCAGCCACAGCTACCTCCCAAAGCCATAGCTTCTGCTTCTCTGACAGTTGCCTTCTCAGGAAGTGAGTTCTGCCTTCAGCTTCTCAGGCTAAGTCCCTTGCTCTGTTTTTTTTTTTTTTTGTTTTTTTTTTTTTTTTGTCTTCTTTCCTTCATATCAACAAATCTGGGCAGCTTTAAAAAGGGTTTATAGGCCGGGTGGTGGTGGCACATGTCTTTAGTCCCAGCACTTGGGAGGCAGAGGCAGGCGGATTTCTGAGTTTGAGGCCAGCCTGGTCTACAGAGTGAGTTTGAGGACAGCCAGGACTATACAGAGAAACCCTGTCTCAAAACAAACAAACAAACAAACAAACAAAAAAGGGTTTAAAAAAAGAACTGGAGAGATGGCTCAGTAATTAGGAGTACTGACTGTACTTCCAGAGGTCCAAGGTTCAATTCTCAGTACCCATAGGGTGGCTCACCAATGTCTGTAACTCCAAGATCTGACACCTTCACACATACATACATGGAGGCAAAACACCAATGCACATATAATAAAAATAAACATTTTAAGAAAATATTTATTTTGTATTGTTTGTATGAAGGGTTTTTCCTGCATGCATGTCTGTGTATCATATATCTGTGTATCTGGTACCCATCTGGTTAGAAGAAGGTGTTGATTCCCTCCGAAGCTGGAATTACAGATGGTTATGAGCCATCGTATGGATGCTGGAAACTGAACCTGAATCCTCTGCAAGTGCACTTAACCACTGAGCCGTCTCTCCAGCCCAATCAAACAGCACTGGCTATTCTTCCAAAGGACCCAGGTTCAGTTTCCAATACCCACATGGCAGTTCACAACTGTCTATAATTCCAGTTCCAGGGGATCTCATACCCTCACACAGACATACATGGAAGCAGAACACCAATGCACATTAAATTTTTTAAAATATTTTTATTACTTATTCATGTGTATGAATGTATGACACATGCGTATAGTATCCATGGAAGCTATCTGATTCCTTTGGACCTAGAGTTCTAGGTGTTTTTGAACTACCTGATAGGGATATTGGGAACCAAACTTGAGAACAGTACACCCTCATAACCACTGAGCCATCTCTCCAGCTCTCCCATAGTTCCCCTTCCCCTCCCGCACTCGTTCTTACAGGAATGAAGCGCCACACCAGGTGGAGAAATACAGAGGAACATGCATTTATGGATGATGCTGAATTTAAAAGCTCTTATTGTATTTGTTTTTCCATCAAAGCCCATTAAATATCATTTTGGGCAATAGATTAAAGTCTTTCCATTTTATTAGGGAAATAGTAGGGCAACAGATGTGTAAAGCAGCCCTCTTCTCCCCCTTTCAGTAAATGGGATCTCATTCTGTAGTCCAGGCTAACAGCAAACTCCTGAGTCTCCTGCCTTAGTGTTATGTACCCTGAGATTGCAGGTGTGTACCATTACACTTGACTAATTTGCATTTTTAAATATTCATGAAACTTGGTGTAGTAGTGGAAGTGCGTCCATGACTGTAACCTTTCCTGAGTGGAGGGTGGCAAGTGTTGCAGAGGACAGTGGTGGACTACTCTCAGCTGTTGGGAGCAAGTGTGTCCACACTGCACTTCATAAAATAACTTTTTGAGAGAGGTAGTGGTGGCTCATTTAATTTAGATTTAGATTGTGTAAACTCCTTGCTAGCTTTTTTTTTTCCTTGCTAGCTTTTAAACGTATTTTATTAGGTTTGTGTGTGTCACACAGCTCACACTTTCTGATGTGCAGTTTACTGTATTTCGACAGATGAGAGAAAATTATAATACGTAGAACACTTCCAGAACCCCACAGCTTTCTTGAGCCAGCTCTTGTAGTGCGCCCCATCTCTTTTGCTTTTATCTATTGTTTTCCTATTGTATGTAGCCTTTTGTGTTTGATTTCTCTCACATGTAGACATACAATACTTGAATGTATTCCTAACTTTCTTTTTATTGCAGAGAAGTGGTTCTGTGTATGGACACACTACACTTTGATTAAAAGTTCACCACTTAATAAATTTGAGTTATTATCTTGTATAGTGTTGGTAATTTAACATTCATATACAGATCTCTGTGTGGGCCTTTCTTTTCATTTTGTGTGATTGTTCTCAGCAAGTTTGCTTGTATTTGAATGGTTAACTTCATAAGCATTTGACTAACTCTTTTCTGAAGTAGTTCTTGTAGTTTATCCCTCCCCAGTCCTTGCCAGAACTTGGAATAATTGCATTTTTTCATTTGAGCCAATCTGGCTTTCTTTCAGTAGTGGTAAGGATTCAGTAGCTGTTACAGTACCCACATCAGGTCTATAAGCAGGCCCTGGTTTTGTGGAAGATTTGGTTTTCTGCTCTCTTTTAGTTCTTGATGTCCATCCCATACCCCCTGACCCTGCTGATGGAAAGTTTTATTTAGTTTTTTGTTTTTTTTTTTCTCCGTAACCCCTAAAAAGTGCCAGGCTGTACTTGTGGAGCCGCTTGCTCCCCTGATACCCAGTGCTCCCTCCGCTCTGTGAGATGGGGTCTGTGGACTCTTCTCTAGTTTGGGCTGTGGAAGGTTGCGCTCTGGCTGTGCCAAGGCTCTTGTATACTTTGCCTCCTCCCTGCTAGAGTTTCTCCAGTGCTTCTGTGACTCTTTTCTTCTGGCTACATCCTGAAGTCTGGCATTCCAATCAGTCAGAGAATGGAAAGTTCAGAGTGTGACGTCCTCTGGTCCTCTGACACCCTCCCCTCTTGTAGAAAGGTCTGAGGTTTGTTTAAGCTGACCAGAGGATGCCAAAGATAGAGGTTTGAGTCAGCTCTACACTGACTTTGGCCTCCTTCTCACTCTTCTTCCTCCTTCCCTTCCCCCTCCCCCGCCAACCAGTTGCTTTCTGGGCTTTGTCTGAGACACACTGTAGTTTTAGTCCCAGTAGTTTGCTGCAAAAAGCGCAGAGTCGAGATGGAAGAAGCTGCCAGGAAGTTTCTGACCACATTAAGCCTGGGCATCTGCCTCTGCCGCTGAGCTGATAGTAAGGGGCAGCATAAGCTCAGGAGAAAGGCATCCCGAGGCAGCCCTGGGCTCCGCCTGTGTGCCCGTGTGAGGCTCACTAAAGGAGGAGAAAGAGCAGGCCTGGAAATGCCTCTTTTAGATTCATCTTATTTGCCGCCAACCCTCTTTATTTTGACTCACATTCTTGGAATTGCTGGTATTCTGTACTGGAAGAGCTGTGCCAGAGACAGAGCAGGTAACTAAGTGGTGCCTCCCTTCTTGAATCTTCTGTGGGGCTCTTAGGGTGGGGTAAAGCGGGGAGATCTTCCCACTTGATTGCTTGCTTTAAAGGGCCAGTGCACCCTTCAGCTGTTGTGCTGTCAGGGGATGGAGGGGAAAGACACAGGGAGAGGGGAGGGAGAGGGAGAGAGGGAGAAAAGGAGAGGGGGAGAGGGGGAGAGAGGGAGAGGGAGAGGGAGAGGGAGAGGGAGAGGGAGAGGGAGAGGGAGAGGGAGAGGGAGAGGGAGAGAGAGAGAGAGAGAGAGAGAGAGAGAGAGAGAGAGAGAGAGAGGGAGGGAGAGAGAGAGAGGGGGGGGGGGAGGGAGGGAGGGAGGGAGGGAGGGAGGGAGGGAGAGCGCGAGCCCCGAGCTCAAGCCAGTCAGTCAGACTCCTTCCTGTTCTTGTGACACTGGCTGAGGGCCTGGGTAGATGAGATGATGACTGGTTTCGCTGTTGAAGGGAAGTGCCCATTGCTCTAGTGTCCTGCCTCGGAGGATTAAGGCCTTCCTTCCTTTGCTTTCTCAATCACCGAATGGAGTTTTGGAATCCGTTGCCTTCTGAAGTGTGGGATGGGTGTAGGCAAAAGAGGAGGGTGGTTACAAGGGAAGGGCTGTGTGGCCTCCTTTCTGGGGTACATTCTGTGTTGCTCTTTGATGCAATTGTTACTGCTCCTTCCTGGGGCTATACCTAAGCCACAAGTGTTAGGAAGCTGGTGGTTGTTTTGTCCCCAGGAAATCAGACTCTGATCATTGTGGCACTGGAGCTTTGGAGATCCCTCTGTTCCTTATGCTGTCCTCCATGCTTTCTGACTGCCAACTGTCAGGACCAGCCCCAAGTACACCTGGCTCTAAGTGGCTGTGTGTGAGGACTATAGGTATACTTGTCCTGGAGGACACCCTTGGATTTCAGGCTTTTAATATTGTCACTGATAACCTTCTTCTACTTAGGTACTTGTTACTGGTCTCTTTAAGCTAAGACAGGGCTTGATGACCTATTACTTATATTTCTATGAAAAGTTCACCAATGCTTGACAGAATTAGAATTAGACCCTGTTGATTCCCCAGTGTCCTTTTCTGGTTAAGTCCCAGAAAAGCTGTTGGCTAAGTATTCAGGTTCACTGTGTGGCTCTATCAGCAGAAACAGAGGCAGACATTTACAATTATGTATGTGTGCTTGTATGGTGCTATGTTTAAGGGGCAGCCCAAAGTGACATGCTTGTATTTGAGCTTGTATTAGAAAGAAATGGGTGGCTGGGCCAGTGACATGCATCTGGAGTACTAGAGCTAAGAAAGCTAAAGCTGGGAGATCTCGAGGGAATCTATGTAGTGAGCCTTTGTCTCAAAATAACCACAGATGCGGGCTTAGCCTAGTATAAGCCCCTGGGTTCAGTCTGAAAATCAGAAAGAAAAGGGTAGGCAGTGTTTGAATCTATGATTTGTCATTTATAAAATGAAGATGACATTTAGATAGAGTCTGCAGTTTTCCTTTCTAGTGCATTATAGGAATGAGATTGGTTAATGGCTTTAAAGTTTATCTTCAGTATAGAATGTTTTATGGGATTTAAGAGCCATTGACTCCCTTTTAAGTGCTTTGTTTTTATGTTTTAAAATATTAACTTTACAAACAACAATGAAGTACATTGAAATTAAAAGAATATAAATGCTTTATAAGCCTTTTATTAAGTGAAGTGGCTTTGATATTAATGCCTGTACTGAGAATGCACTGCAGTGGATTTGTCCTTAGAATTAGATGATGATGGCTGTTAGTTGGAAACAGTGGCTACCAAGCCATCCACGCACACACGTAGAGGATTCTGGACCGATCTTATTAGCATTTCAATTTCAATGTGCATTTTGTCTGTTGAGATGTGTTTTGAAAATAATGTGTATATTCTAATTATTGCTTACCAAATGGAGATAACCAGAATAAAAATTATTCACTATTTCTCATATTTGTATTGCTCATAAAAATATACATAATAAAAATATAAAAATTCTCATTTTCTAGCTCTGTCTCTGGTTGAAAATTTAAAACCCTCCTGCTTCAGCCTCCTAAGTGCTGGATTGTAGGCATGTGCCACACATCTTATGGAATATTGTCTTTTTTACCTGGTCTATTTTTGTTATTTAATTACAACATATGGAATGTAAAGTTCTGTTCCTAATAAATTCCAGACAAATGTCAGTTGCGTGGTTCAGATGTTTAGTCCATGATTGCATGGGTGACACATATTGTGTAGTGATGTTAAACTGGTTATAGTGTATATGGAAGGGTTTGGTCTTGTATCTCTTTTGTAGTCATTTTTACATAGTATAAATAATGGTCATAATTTTAGCTACTGAAGCTGTTCAGTTTTAAAATGTATTCAACTCTTTGAAGATTATATTTTGGTTTATTTCAGATAAATGGTGATAATGTTTCTCGCCATTTTATTTATTTGTCTGCGTGTATTGCCTGCCTGTATGTATGTACAACAGGTGCATGCTTGGCGCCCTTGAAGTCAGAGGAGAGCATGGGGTCTTCTGAAACTGGAGTGTAAATGTTATGAGCCACTATGTGGGTGTTGCCCTTTGCAATAGCAATAAGTGTCCTTAACCACCGACCCATCTCTTGGGCCTCATGTTTGCTTATGTTTATTTATATGCATCAGTTTTAAAAAATTGAATCTTTTCAATACAACACAACAGAAATATGCCAGATGTTGAGTTCCATATGACTGTAATTAATCCCCAACAATCTATTTGGTGACATCATTTTGCTTTTAAATAAGTAAGGTAAATTTGGACACATAAATTGACTTATGTTACTTTTTTAAATGTCCTATATAATAAGGTCAATATGCTTTCTTACCTCCTGTTAGTTTTTTAAGATAGAGTCTCATTGTCTAGTCCAAGTGTGCTCTGAACTTGTGATGCATATAATTCTGGGATTATATGCATGCACCACCAGGGTAAAAGTGTTATGAGCTGAGCTTGCATGGTGGTGCAGGTGGATCTCTGTGAATTCAAGGCCAGCCTGGTTTTCATAGAGAGTTCCTGGGTGGTCGGGGCTAAATAGAGACCCTATGCCCAAATCAAATAAACAAAAAAGTTCTAGTTCCAGCCTCTCTGTGAATTTCAGGCCAGCCTGGTCTACATAGTGAGTTTTGTGACAGCCAGAGCTACATGGTAAGATTCTGTTTCAAAACGCCAGAACCACAAACAAATAAATGTATTATGTCAGAAGTAAATATTGCTGGACTGGCTGGTCTTTGAAGTTCCTTTCACACTGCAGTTCTGGGACCCATGTTCTGATAAATCCGTACTGTTTGTTGTAGGTATTTTATCTTACAAAGCCTGTCTTAGTTAGGGTTTTACTGCTATGAACAGACACCATGATCAAGGCAAGTCTTACAAGGACAACATTTAATTGGGGCTGGCTTTCAGTCCATTATAATCAAGGCGGGCACATGGCAGCGTCCAGGCAGGCATAGTGCAGGTAGAATTGAGAGTTCTACATCTTTATCTGAAGGCTGCTTGTGGAAGACTGGTTTCCAGGTAGCTGGGATGAGGGTCTTAAAGCACACACCCACAATGACACACCTAAGTCCACCTCCAAATAGTACCATTCCCTGGGCCAAGCATATTCAAACCATGACAGACCTTTAGACGTTTTGCTTAATATATATGGAAGGGTACATATCTATTAATAGATGCAATGTTCAAGTTTTACATTTGTCTTGAGGCATTTGTAGTGGTTTGATTGAGAATGGACCCCTTAAGCTCATATATTTGAATATTGGTCCCCAGTTAGTGTTTAGGAAGGATTAGGAGGTGTGGCCTTGTTGGGGAAAGTATGTCACTGCAGGTGGGCTTTGAAGTTTCAGAAGTCCACACTAGAGTCTTGTTCCCTCTCTTCTGCCTACAATTTGCAGATCAGATGTGCGTTTTCACTCCAGCTATGCCTGCCTGCCTGCCTGCCTGCCTGCCATCATGTTCCCTATGATGGTAATAGACTAACCTGATGAAACTTTAAGCAGGCCCCCATTAAATGCTTTTAAAAGCTGCTGTGGTTGTGGTGTTTCCTCATAGGAGTAGAACAGTAAATAAGACAGCATTCATACTTTGCTTAAAGACATATAATTGTAGAACATAGAACCTATGGACTGTTGTTAGCAACATTTGACAGTTGTACCTCTAACTTAAACCTCTCAGTTCAAATTCTTCCTAGAGGAGATCATCTTCCTCCCTCTTTTAAGTATCAGGCTAGCTTATATTCGACAATTAATTACTACCTTCCCTCAGCACACCCCTTTTCCATTACAGTGTTATTTCTTAATTCTTTGCTATTCTAGTACTCTTGGGACAATTTAATTTATTATTTTACTTTGAAAATGTGATTCTCCCCCACCCCCACCGTGTGTGTGTCGGGGGGAGGTGGAGTACAGCTGAAAGGTGGTGAAGAAATTACTGGGAGTGAGATCTGGTTATAGGAACATAAGTAGACAGCTTTTTGGGGCCATATTCTCAAGTCACCATCTCTTTAGCAGATGTGATACAAGGTACAAGAAGGCACTGACAGTTTGTAAACACTCAATTACTAGTTAGAACTTTAAGTATTTTCAGATAGTCACATTTTAAGTATTTTAATACATACTGTCAACACTTACATTCACATACTGAGAATATTCTTATTCTCAAATTTTATTGATGTCTTGAGTCTTCCGTTATTTCTCTAGTTCTGTTGAACACCCCCTCCCACTACCTGAACCCCTGCCAATGAATTCCATTCCATTCTGTGTCCTCATGATAGTCCTTAAGAGTTTTCAAAAATACTGAAGATGGCTCAGCAAGTGAAGGCGCTTGCCATGCACATCTGGGGACCCCAGAGGTCCTCAGAGCTCATGTAATCGTGGAAGGCAGACGAAGGTGATGCTCTATGAGCTCGAGGCCAGCCTGGTCTACATAGAGAGTTCCAGGCCATCAGGACTACATAGTAAGAAACTGTCTCTAAAAACAAACAAACAAACATAACAGAAGACTATACGGTATCATACAAAAAGTTAGTGATTATGAGCCATTGTCTCACAAGAGAGGACCCTCTTTTATATAGTCTTTTTTTTTTTTTTTTCCATTTTTTATTAGGTATTTAACTCATTTACATTTCCAATGCTATACCAAAAGTCCCCCATATCCACCCACCCCCACTCCCCTGCCCACCCACTCCCCCTTTTTGGCCCTGGTATTCCCCTGTACTGGGGCATATAAAGTTTGCAAGTCCAATGGGCCTCTCTTTCCAGTGATGGCCGACTAGGCCATCTTTTGATATATATGCAGCTAGAGTCAAGAGCTCCGGGGTACTGGTTAGCTCATAATGTTGTTCCACCTATAGGGTTGCAGATCCCTTTAGCTCCTTGGCTACTTTCTCTAGCTCCTCCATTGGGAGCCCTATGATCCATCCATTAGCTGACTGTGAGCATCCACTTCTGTGTTTGCTGGGCCCCGGCATATATAGTCTTAATATTGAATCATTTTGGTGTTTTAGAAAATAATTATATTGGCTCAGTTTTCTGTACTGTTATAAGAAAGCCAGCAAGTGTAAATCTTCATAAGATCCCTAATCACATGTGGAAGTTTTGCCCTGAATGAGCCTTTGTGAAATCTTCTGGTAGCAGTTAAGTCACCTTTCTCTGCCTTTAGCATGAGAATGGCCATGTTTCCACACCAGCTTGAGTCTTCTGATGACTAAGATGACTGCCCTAACCAAGTCCCCACCCCCACCCCCACCCCGTGTCTATAGCACCCTTGGAAGCGTAAGATGTGTTAGAAGAGAAGTCTTAGGTCCTTCAGGATGCCAGGGGAGTGAGGAGATGGCAAGTTTTGTTTCTCAGACATTACCAGTAATATTTATGTTGTTTTTTTTTTTTTTTTTTTTTTTAGAGACTGAAAAATTGTGATTTGCTCTAATTTTTCTGTCATCCATAGTTTCTTTTTGTTGGCAAGGGTTTGAGACATGGTGTCACTTTGTTGCCCAGGCTGGCCTTGAACTTGAAGCAATTGGTCTGCTACAGCTTCCTTGGTTGCTGGGATCATAGATGTGCTACTACATCTATCTGGTTTTAGGAGTTGTTATTTCTTTATTTTCTGAGGAATATTCTACTTCCTTAGTTATTCTGGGTTGGTTCCTCTCAGAGACAAGTATAATAAATGGCATAACTTTGGAGGTGGGCAAACAACTTGTTTGCTCTTTAACATCGTATGTCATAGCACATGTTATCTCTAAAATGGAAATGATGCTTTTCTTAGAGAATTGTTGATGTGATTAGATGAAGTTACAGCTCTTAGCCTATTCATGATCTGTGACTAGTTTTAGTAGATTCAAGTTTAGTTTAGCTCATTGAATAACTGAATGCTTTCTAGCTGCTACAGACGGGGGTTTGAAGATAAAGGATAGTCCTTTGAGCTCAGAGAGTTTGGATTGATAAAAGAAAAGATTATTAAATATGACTGAGAATATTCCCTTTTCTTCTCTTTCCTATATCTTACCGGTTCCTTTTCCCAAGACAAGATACTTCTAGGAGGATTCATCCTCTTCTAGGCTAAGAAGTGTGGATGGGGCATGCACTGAGTACTCTTGTCACAGGCTGTGAAGGTGGCCTACAGCTTAGTCAAGGGGGAATAGAGCTAGCTGAGGCGCTTTCTTAATAAGCAATAGCAGGACTATTAGCAGTTTGTAGGTGGGAGTGAAGGAACTTGTCAGATGACTGAGGAGCTAACAGGACTGTGTAAGCTGTCTGGCCCAGTAGGGGAGCCTCTGTTCACTGTTTCCTCCTGTGGTCTTTTGGGAGACTCTTCATAACCTTGCTGTCCTGGGTGCCAACCCCTCCCCCATGGCTGTCTTCTGGAACAGGATTGAAAGCAGCATTAGCCTAAAGAAGTTGTTCTATTTAGGGAGCTGGAGCTAAGGGCGGCGATTAGGTCCTTATCAGAAGCCGGCCTCAGCGAGGTGAGGGCAGAATTGGAGTCGTTCCTGACAACCACTGCAGGGATAGGGTCAGAATCATGAAGAGGCAAAGATGGGCAGGGCTATCTGAATGAAAAAGCCATTCATTGTGTTTTTTCAGCATTCCAGTGTCTGGTACAATTAGTCAGGACTTGGAAAACAAGTTGGACAGACAAGCAAGCTGCCTTCCACTGATGACTACAGGGATTTCTGGCCTGGCTGACTTAGGTGCACTGACTGGAGAAGAAGAGAGAGGATATAGATAGGAAAGGGAATCGGGCTTTGTGATGTCACTTCTGGCTGGATACGGGAAGGAATGGAGCAGCAAGCAAATTGTATGCTGACGGGGACTGCTAAGCTGTTTGCCACGGGCTTGGGCTGGGCTGTTTTATAAAGAAGGTGAAGTCAGAAGTTTTGGGCAACTGTAAGTTGGGGGAAGAATCTCCCTTTAGAACCTAGAAATCCCTTGACATTGAACAGTGTCAGGGCTTGCCTGTGTGGCCTGAACTGTCTCAGTCGGCTAACAGTTTAGATGTGCTTCTGCCTGAGAAGAGGCAAGCCCTTGCAAGGAGCAAGTCGTTGGGCAACGAATGCACTGTCCCTGACTCGGCAGTAAGCCATTTACTCACTAGCTCACCTGCTACTGTCTAAGATGCACCAGGTCACACGTTTCTGCTCTGTAAATTCAAAGGCCAGCTTCTTTCTCCCTAGGCTTATTTAATATCTTGTTTGGAGTTTTGCATACAGAGCTCCCATCTCTTCATGCTATGTTGGTCTGGAAATAGTGAGTGGTTGCCGCTTTTGAATAAGTGTCTACCTGCAGATCTGGGCCCAGCCTTTGGAAATGATCTGGGGAGGAGCTTCTTCTCTGACCTCAAGGGAAGAAGGAGGTCAGTAGGAAGTTGTGGGTGGAGTCACTTCTCTGTTCTTTTCTGTCCTGTGTGTGTGTGTGCCGTCACACAGCCCTTTGGCTATCTGTCTCTGTTCACCTTTAAGTCCACTCTGAGCAGCTGCAGAGGGTGCAGAGGCCACTAACTGGAAGTCCTTTGGGACCCGATTTTCTAAGGTGGGGCCAGTGGAGCCATGTGGCCCAGTTACCAAGATGAACATGAGTTCAACGCCCACCTGGTGTGCCGCATGTGCTGCATGGGTTAGTATGTGAAGGGTTTTCTTGTCTTACAGCCTTGTGCTCTTGGACTCACTGGAATGCGCCTCCTTTGAAGCCCTGCAGGCATTACACAACCTTTGGGCTTTTGAAATGTGGGGTAAAATGGACTTGGGTTCCCCCACTTCCTGGGTATGTCTTTGGCATGAGGGCAATTAAGAGCCCAAGCTTTGGGTGTGGGGCTGTTTTATAGAGTGTGAATTCATGCTCTTGCATCTGTCTGTGTCAGGAAGCCACTTTTAGTCATGCTGCACAGAGCTGAAAGACGGGAGGGTGGGGAGGTGGAGGGGGTATTTTTAGCAGAAGTTGGTTGGTTAGGGAGTTCACCTCTGGGGGAGGGAGAAGTCATAGCCTAAGTTTCCTCTTTGGGGCCTATTGCTAGTTGTTTTACATTTTCCTTTCTAGCTAAGCTAGAGAAACACACTTAGGATGCTTTGGGAACAGAATCTGTTGGAGGTCAAGGGTGGGGCCTGTTAGCTGTTGCTTAGGTCCCTTGGCTAGGGAGGGGAGAGCCTTAGATAATGTTCTATGACCTTGACCAAGTGGTCTAGGTTTTTTGGATATGTTTCCTGTGGGGTAGAGACTGGTGCTGGCCTGAGAGCAATCCTTCAGTTCTCTCTCTTTTAGAGGAGGGGGAGTTGGGAGAGGAGGAGGTGTTTCAAGACAGGGTTTCTCTGTGTAGCCCTGGCTGTCCTGGAACTCACTCTGTAGACCAGGCTGGCCTCGAACTCAGAAATCCGCCTGCCTCTGCCTCCAAGTGCTGGAATTAAAGGTGTGCACCACCACTGCCTGGCCTCAATTCTTTTCCTTATAAAACCAACCCAACCCAAACTAAAACTGTCCTTTACTCTGAAATTGTCCTCCTATTTTTTACATTAAAATACCCTTTGTTGTATAAAGACTTTGTTATTAGATGGTAATTTCTAGATAGTCTTAATCATCTTCATCTTTTGGTTTTTTGAGACAGGGTTTCTTTGTATACCCCTGGCTGTCCAAGAACTCATATCTGTAGATCAGGCTGGCCTCCAACTCAGAGATCACCTGCAGCTGCTGTCACCACCAGTCAGGTTAGATCTCCTAATTAATTTGGGGAGTTTACTGGTCAATAAGATAGTATGTCTTTTGATTTTATTCTTTTGGTTTTCTTAAAACAGAACAAAAATGTAATCCAGATTGGTTCGATTTTCCTAATATTGAAATTACTGGTGTTTTGATTCAGAGGGGTTCTGGGAAGAAATCTAGAGGAGAGGAACAAGGGCAAAATTCTGACCTTCTGCCTTCAGGGTTCGTACTCCCAGAGGTGTATACTGTACCATGTTTATGGCACAAGGAGAGGCAGCATTAGGCAGTTATTGCATGGGTGTTTAGCTTTGTGTCTTTCCAGAGAATTCCTTCCTGGGACCCGAAAAGAGTGGTCTGTGTTTGAAAGTGCTTAGAGATAAGCTCGTAGCCCAAAGGTCCCTTTTAGTAACTAACAGAGGAATGTAAGGAAGTCAGAACCTCCACTGACTAAGGGAAAATCTTCTGTACTTTCAGCCCTTCATTCCCCCAGCAGTGCTTCTCAGCTTTCCCTAATGCTGCAACTCTTTAATACAGTTCACGTTATGGTGACCCCAACCATAAAAATAATTTTCCATGATACTTTATAACCGTAATTTTGCTACTGTTATGAATCATAATGTAAATATCTGTGTTTTCTGATGGGCTTAGGTGACCCCTGTGAAAGGGTCATTAACCCCCAAAGGGGTTATGACCCACAGGATGAGAACCACTGGTCTAGAGGCTCTGTAGCCTAGTTAATAAAGAGAGCCACAATCAAAACAGGAACTTGCTGCTCTATCACTTAATGGTTACACAGACTAAGAAAATTGCTTAATTTTTTTGTGCCCTGATTTCCTCGTTGTTAAGAAGGGGATTAAAGCAGGTCCTAGTTCATGGAGTAGTTATGAGGAGTATATGATATTATAGTGTCTTCCATACACATTCATAAATACTAGCTGGTAATTGTAGTAATATGTGAAATGCATATAGTATAAGTCTGTTCTTCTCACTGTTCCTCTCATACAAGTCAGACTTGTGACTGTATGCCTGGGCACTGTACTGGTGACTGTGTCTGGACACTGCAGGGAGAATGACTTTGGATGCTCTTTGTTCCTTTGGGTAGATTGTCTAGTAGCTAAAGATAGTTCTCCCCTAAGCTCGGCCTAACTCAACTCACAGACCCACAGACCTGTGACTCTTTCCTGAGAAGGGAAGCCAGATTTACAGCACTTGGGCTTTCTTAGGGGCGCAGCTATGGCTCTTAGTCAGTCTGCTTCAGTTTGAAATTTTTTTTTTCTTGGTTTTTCGAGACAGGGTTTCTCTGTGTAGCCCTGGCTGTCCTGGAACTCACTTTGTAGACCAGGCTGGCCTCAAACTCAGAAATCCGCCTGCTTCTGCCTCCCGAGTGCTGGGATTAAAGGCGTGCGCCACCACGCCAGGCTCCTAATACGACTTTCTTAAGAAATAAAAATTTAAATTTGCATTGAAGATTCCAGAGTTGCTATTTCCCTAAATCCTAAGTAACCCTCGTTGAAGCCTTCTCAGCATCACTAATCCTTGATAGTAGATGTTCTTTGTGAATCCCTGTCTTGACACTTCATGTTACTCCTTTCTCCTTGATTGCATGGCACATTATTGTGCTGGCTTGTACTAATTCCATGGAGGCAATATGCATAGTGGCTACAGATCTATGATTTAGAATATAACACAGATGAATTGTACTATGAATAGCAGGCAGAGATCATACACTAGTGGAACTTTAGATCCTAAGCTAAAAGTTTAAATGCTATCCTGAATGGGAGTACCAGGCTATGGCATTATGTAGAGTTGGGTTCAAGTGTGACTCTTGTGATCTTGAGCATGTTGCTTGTCGTTGTTAGGGTTTATTGTTCTATAAATCAGCATAGTAGCTACTTTATAGAGCTGTTGAACATCAGAAAGAGTATATGGGGTGCTAAGCATAAGCAAGTAGATATTCAGTAGGTGATAACTACTAATTTTTGTTTTGTTTTTGAGTCTTACTTTGTCACCCTAATCAGCCTTGATCATGCTAAAGTCCTACTGCCCCAGTCTCTTGAGTGCTAGGACTATAAGTATGAGACATCATACCGAACTTCTGAATCTACTAAATCAAAACTGAGACTACTAACTCAAGCCACCTGGAAGATTTTAAGGCAAACAGTAGCAAGATCAGTTTTGGTAGAAATACTGCAGGCAGCTTGACAAGGGTGGCTTAGAGTGGGGAAACCTGTTAAGAACAAGGAGAAGGAAAGCATTTAGGGGCCTGGAGAGATGGTTCAGTGGTTAAGGACCTACGTTCTGTTTCCGGCACTCATGTTAAGTGGCTCACAACTGCCTGAAACTCCGGATTCAGGAGGCACGCCTCTTTTCTTTTGGCCTCTGTGGGCACTTGCACTTATACAAGCACATATCCACATAATTAGAATATTAAATAGATCTTTATAAAAAGAGTAGTGGTCTTTTACTGTTTCTCTCTCTTATCTGCCTGCCTCCTCCTTCCCTCCCTCTCCCTCCTTTCTTCTCTCTCCTTCCCTCCCTTCCTTTCTTCCTTTCCTTCTCTGTGTGCTTGCTTGCTGAGGGTTGAACTTGGAGCCTTACACGTGACAAACAAGGCACTCAGCCGTATCCCTAGCTTGAGAATTTAATTCTAGACAGGCAGAATTTCAGATAAGCATGACATGAATGAAATGTTTGAGAAGTGATTTAAAGCTGGACTTGGTGGCGCACGCCTTTAATCCCAGCACTTGGGAGGCAGAGGCAGGCAGATTTCTGAGTTCAAGGCCAGCCTGGTCTACAAAGTGAGTTCCAGGACAGCCAGGGCTATACAGAGAAACCCTGTCTCGAAAAAACAAACAAACAAACGGACTAAGCATGAGGAAGGAACAGCCAGAGGAGGAAAACTAGGGTAGAGTGGCGTCTCAGATTCAAGGTGCAGATTGTTTTAAGGGGAAGGAAACCAGTTGTGTGTGCACACCAACAACGCTGAAGCAGGATTGTCGGTTCAAGGCCAGCCTGGCTATATAGTGGTTTGTTGGAAGGTAAAAGAATGCTTGACCTTGTCTTTTACCACAGAAAATGTAAGAGATAAGCTGATTATGTTGATTGGTTCCTGCTTTCCCTGCACTTGGGAGATGGGGGCAGCGATTGGGAGTTTACGCCAGCCAGGGCTCTATAAGACCCTGCCTTTTAAAAAATCTCACTCCTTAAAAATACTGATTAGGTTAAGGAATTCTGTTTACTTTTTTCTTTTCTATCTGTGAATTGGCTAACCTGTGATAGTAATAAAGTAAATAGTTTGTTGTGTTTGTGTGTATATGCTCTGTTTTCAGATAGTCTTTCTATATAGTCCAGGCAGACCTTGAACTCAAAATAGTCCTGCCTCACCTTCTTTTTTTTTTTTTTTTTTTTTTGAGACAGGGTTTCTCTGTGTAGCCCTGGCTGTCCTGGAACTCACTCTGTAGACCAGGCTGGCCTTGAACTCAGAAATCCACCTGCCTCTGCCTTCCAAGTGCTGGGATTAAAGGCGTGCGCCACCACACTCTGTTGTGCCTCACCTTCTTAATGGTAGGGTTACAGACAGGCGTGTGACACCACACCCTGCTCTAAATGTATAATTTTTATAAAAGAAATTCTCAAAAGCAAACAGCAGAAAACATGTGTCTTCAGGGTGAGTTGTTTTGCAGTTAGAATCAGACTGTTCTTGGTCTTTGTGGCAGTTACTAGAGTGCAGCAAGTGAGTCTGGTGTCAGGAAAAGTGTAGTTCAGAATTTTGCTAGCTTTAACTTTCCTGTTGCGGCAGGCAGTATTGTATGTCCCAGCATATAGGTAGTACTTATTAAAGTTTGAAGAGGTTTGTGTATAAAATTGGCTTCTTACATAGAACTCAGTTCAGTTCTGATCTCATATGGGGTGCCCACTACACCTATCTCTTGTTGCTTTAACTAGTTAGAATCATGTATTTGGCCAAACATGTATGTTTTTATTTTTGTTGTTTTAGGTCTTATTATTTACTATTTAAAGCTTTAATGTTAGGCATTTTAAGGGGAAAAAAGTAAAGTATGATCTCTAGCTTCAAAGAGTGGTTATACCTGGTGATAGAAAGACAAGCATGTGAAAAGTTCAGATCTCTGTTGATGAATGATTAGCACAGTCAGTACCATGAAAATTAGGAAGACAGAAGAGTCTGAATAAAGATCAACAAAGTCCACCAGCCTGTTTCCTATGCATTTAAAATCTCTAGTCATTTGCCTTTACCTATGAGATATAGTGTGGGCTCAAGCTTGTCGTGAAAGGGCACAATGGGCCAGGCCAAAGTATCAGATTTCTAAAAAAGAAATATTGATTTTATGTGTGTAAGTATTTTATTAGCCTGAATGTATGTATGTGCTCCATGTGTGTACCTGTTGCCCAAGGAGGTTAGAGAGGGCTTTGGATCCCCTGGCATTGGAGTTATAGGTGGCTTTGAGCCATCATGGGGGTGCTAGTAACCAAGGCCAGGCCCTCTACAAGAGCACCAAGTGCTCTGAATGAACACAGTCTCTGTAGCCCCAACCTATCAGTTTTAAGTCTCATTGCTGTCTGGTAAACCATCTTAACTTATCAGCTGTCACAAATTGTCACTGTGAGTTCACTTAGGTGTGACCTCAGGTAGCAGCTTGCCCATCTCTGTTCCTTGTTTTTGTCCATCGAACTTGTCCTAGGGATTGGCTCAGTGTAGAAGAGAGAAGTGAAAAAGGAAGCTACAGTAAGCTCAACCACACAGCAGGTGTGTGTGCCTGCTGCCTGAACACCTCAGCTCAGATTTAGACTTAGTACGTGTTACCAATAACAGTGTTTTACATTCAAATTTTCTGCTCTGATAGAAACATAACAGATGGCTTATAGAAAGTTAAGATTCTTCTTTTTCTACCACTATTCCTCAGTAGGTATCACATTTGTATATCTTTGTATTGTATTAGAATGTTTGATTTTATTTGTTTATTTGTTTGAAATTTTAAAACAATCTTATAGCCCAGGCTGGCCTCGAATCCACTAATATAGTCTAAAATGAACGCTTGATCTTCTCGTCTCTATTCCCGTGTGTTGGGATTTCAGGAATACAACAACGTTTCAAGCTAGAATATGACTTAACAATGTTTTACTTATTTGTGCACATACCACAGCACACTTGGAGGTCAGAGGTCAACTTATAGGAGTTGGTTCTTTCTTTCTAACCCATGGATCCAAGGACCAAACGCAGTTCATCAGGCTTGGTAGCAACCTCCTTAACCACTGAGCCATCTTTCTGACCCTAGAATATTTGCCCTTTGAGTTACAGATAGTTGTGAGCTACTATGTAGGTGCTGAGAATTGAACCTGGATCCTCTGGAAGAATAGTTGGTATTCTTTCCAGTCCCAACTGCTATTTGAAATTTTTAGACTTAAATTTCTTTTAAAAAAAATCACTTAATAAATTTTGGCTTGAGATTGGGACAGATATTCTAGTAATTTCTAAAATGACTGTAAACATACTGCTATTGTGTACTATATATTTTCCAGTTCTCTCTGCATTGATGACTATAAAATTATCATTCAACTCTGACAAATAGTCAAGATGCTGTATGTTCTGTGGTATCAGATATTTAGCCAAGATTTAATTATTTCTATCTGTGAAAATAAACAAGCATATCCATCTTGTTAGTATGTCATTCTGTTTTCATCTTTAATAAATTAAGAAAAGTATATATGCCAAAAAATGTTTAATCATTTGTTATCAGTAAATATATTATTGCTATACTTATTTTATGTCATTGGTCTATTTTTGGAGTCATATAAAAATTTTATGGAAGAAAGAGAGTTGAGCAAGTAAAAGAAAGCAGTTTAAGAGACTGGGTGAAATACACTTACGGGTTATAGCACTTATGAAACTATGCAACAAAGTTGTATTTTTAATTTTAAGTTTATGAGCATTTGCCTGCGTGTATTTTTGTGCACGATTTAGATCCTTGGTACCTAAGAGATCAGAAAAGGGTGTGAGCTCCCTTAGAACTGGAGGTGTGGATGGTTATAAGTCACCATGCAGCAACAAGTGCTCTTAACTACTGAGCCGTCTTTCCAGCCCCGATTGTTGGCATTTTTACTACCAGAGTCTGAAGGACCTTGGAATTAGTTTTTTTTTTTTTTTAAGATTTATTTGCTTATTTTATGTATATGAGTGCACTGTATCTGTCTTCAAACACACCAGAATAGGGCATCAGATCCCATTACAGATGGTTGTGAGCCACCATGTGGTTGCTGGACATTGTGGGAATTGAACTCAGGACCTCTGGAAGGGCAGTCAGTACTCTAAACTGCTGAGTCATCTCTCCAGCCCTGGAATTAGGTCTTTAATGAAGCTTTTATGCAGATAGTAAGAGAATGAACAAATAAGTTGTATTTTAAGGAATAACTATTACTTGGAGTGGTGGGAAGAGAAAATATCATATTACAAATAGAATAAATAGCATGAGTGTCATGATGAGAAGATACTGGCTTGAAGCTGATTCTTGCTCAGTCTTCAGATGGTAGGACCAAAAAGTATGATGACGTTGGACCAAAGCAGCATCTAATAAAAGAACTAGAAATGGTAGCATACAATGAGCAAGTTGTAAAGAATCTTGGCTTCAAATATTTACGTGACTCTATTAAGCTAAACCAGATTAGACCTAAAATAAATAAATTTCTGACTGTCCTCTAAGTAAGAGTCAATAGGTAGACTTTACACAGAAAGCAGAGCCCACCACTTTATTTAAAGAGCATAAGTTGTTATGTTGCTTCATGAGATGATGGGTGCCCTCAACTGCTCTAGTGTACCGTGTGTGACCAGGACAGATCTTTCAACCCCAATATAAGGTTACGAGGGCGTTAGAATGAGTAACTTGGGAGATCTATATGTTAATTCTGAGGTGTATAATAGGGAGAGACTTATTTCATGCAAAGCAGGAAAAGATTCAATCTAAAAACGATGTGAAGACAAAGTCTTGGGGAGAAACTTCTTCCCGAGTGAAAGCAATACAAACCCAAAAATAAGAAGGCAGGGTGTTCCCCCAGGAGGGAAGGCTTCAGAGTGAGCATGGCACGGTGTGGCTTTTCCTAGGGGGTTCTGTTAAGAGAGTAGCTGCTCTTGTGCAGAGTTTCATGCAAGCTGTTAGTTTGGAACACTGGTGACTCTCATTAAAAACTTTCTCCTTCTGCAATTCTCTGACCTAGGGAAGCCATGGGAAGAGCTAAGCAGCGCTATTTACGTGAGAGACCCTAAGAACAGTCACTGATTTCTCCATTGTGTTGTCTGGCATGGGGAGGGCTAACATTCAAAATTCTTAATGAATTGGGTACCATGAGAGTGGTTCAAGATCAAAAATAGTTAATGGAGAAGACATAGGGCATGATTCAGTGAATCATGTATGAGCATGTATGAGACTCTGGGGTTAATCCCTACCATGCCCCTCCCCACATAAAGGAATAGCGAGGAGGTATTAGGTATTTTGCTTTTTTGTTTGTTTGTTTGAGACAAAAGTCTGCTGTATCCTAGGCTGATTCTACATTCTCCCTCTAGGGAGACTCTAACTCCCTGTGTAGCCAAAAACGATCTTGAACTTCTGACCAGTTTTCCTCTCTCTACCTCCCAAGGGCTACAATTACAGCATGTACCACCATGCCCGCTCATGCTGTGCTGGGGCTCAAACTCAGGGCTTTACAAGTGCTCTGTCAACTAAGCTACATGCCCAGCCCTGTACATTGATAAAGATGACTGCTTTTTATATTTGGAGGCCTGGGGCTCAGAGTATGCCCTCATTCAGATATAGGGCAGAGGTGTTAAGACAGCAGATGAGGGTAGGACTGGAGTCATTTGAGTCAGTGGCTAGAGATGAGTTGCTGATGTTCATGGAGCCAAGTGGTCTCAGACACACAGCCAACATTCAAGACATCTGTCTGTCTGTCTGTCTGTCTGTCTATGATGTGAGTGTAGTCTCTAGGAAAGGTTTGTGAGATTTGCTGTGTGTCAGTGGAAGCAGCAGGGAATGGTCAGTGACAGTGAGGGTGATGGTGATTTGTTTTATGGTTTTGTTTTATTTTTTCTTTTAAAAAGTTATAAGGAAATGGCAAAATGGGTCAATGGAAAGGGTGTCTGTCTCTGTATTTGTTCCCCCCCCCCAAGAAAATGTAATAAAATTTTAAAGTAATTATTAGCATATTCACTGTACAAAAGATGGGTTTCATTGTTTTCACCCACATATATGATGCATTTTTGCTCAGTGCTGTATGGATGGTGCAGTCTTCGGATAAATAGGAAAGAATCAGGCCTGGTCACTCAGTTCCAGGACTTGGCTCTGGGGAATTGCTCAAGTGAATCTTCCATAGGAATGATTATCTGTGGGGCAGTCATTGTCAAGTCCTGACAGAACTGATGTTTCTGTTAAAGAGGTTTTTTGAGGGGGTGGTTTGTGAGAAAGAGGAAGAGTGTGCTATTTAGGAGAAGGGAGAGATAGATGCTCAGGGGAGCTAACCTGGGTGGCTTTGGGACATGGCTGGCTGCTGAGGAAGTGGGAATGGAGTACCAGACGTGGGAGGAGGAGCAGTGTTAGGTGGGCAAAGTGATGCAGATGAGACGAGAGAGGGTTGTAGTGTCTGTACTATGCCCTGAGCCTTCCCACTCCTCTCTTGCTACTGTTTGTAACTTTCGCCTGTCGTGAGGGGTACAGGGGGTCTGCCACTGTGCTCTCTGCTCTACTCAAATTGTCGTGCTGAGGAGACAGTGATGTGACAAGGTTTTGGATTCATGTGATTCTGTCCAATCTGTAAAGTAGTCAGAATCAAAAAAGAATAAAAGATATTTCAATGAGCTATATCTTTCTAACAAGAAGTCATTGTCCCATGGCTCTGTACCTAAAGTCAACCTCTTCTGTTGGTTCTAGATAAACTGGGATGTGGACAGGGCCCAGTGTGGGAGCTTGCTGCTACATAGCACTAAGTCAGTGCCTCGTTATGTTTTTCTTTTGCAGATGAGCGGGACCGAGTGCAAAAGAAAACATTCACCAAGTGGGTCAACAAACACTTGATGAAGGTAGGATTCGTTTATGTGTTCTTGTATATGTGGAAGCCAAAGCTTGATGTCCAATTGATTTTTTTTCCATTTTATTCATTGAGGCAGAGCTCATTGGTAAAGTTAGTCTTGCTAGCCAGCTTGCTTTGAGGATCCCCTGTCTGCTTTCTGAGGCTGTAATTGTAGGCAGGCACTATACCTACCCAGCATTTATGTGGCTATCTGAAATCCAGGCTTCATGCTTTTCTTACCCCCACCCTGCTCTAGTCTTCCTGCTAATGTGACAAACACTATCTGTGAGCTATCTCCCCATCTCCTCATCAGCAGTGTCACATGTACAACCTCAGCACAGTGAGTTTGGTGATACCAGGTGATGGTTCCTAAGATTCTAAGAACACCGCTTCTAACTATGAATAAAAAAGTTACTTTATAGAGCTGGAGAGTTGGTCCAGAGGCCATATTCAGATGGTAAGGCACACCTGAGAGCCATGTGACTCTAAAGGCACAAACAAAAAGTTTGATTTTTCTTTTTCTCAGTTGGGTTAGTTGTTCAGGAAACCTGACCAAGAGGTAGTTACATAATCAAACGTAGTTCCTTAGGACTGGGCTGGTTCAGTGGCAAGCAACTACAGTGAGGGTGATTTTCAAACCACAAGACTTGATGAAGAGAGCCTTTCCTACACTTAACCTCAAGCCCCAGATGCATCTTTCACAGGTGTCCTTGATGGACTCATCTGGATGTTGCCCAGGCATTTTCTATAGTTGACACATCTTAAATTGCTAAATACCTTGCTTGTTGTCCAGGTTAGGAACCTCGATTAATATAGTAATAGTAATCTGTCTGCCTCTTGTTACCCAATCCAATAACTCAGCTCAGAAAGGTGGCTTGCTTCTGTGTTCTTCTCCACACCTATCGCTTCTGTCCCTGCCCAGGGCTTCTTCATTTCTTCCTTTGACCACTCTAATAGTTTCCTAACAAAGTGCTCTATAATTGTGATATTAGTATTAGTTTATTGATGACTTCCAATAAATCAGACATTTTATAGTAAGTCTTTCTTATGGATTATCTCAATCCTTCAGGACTGTGCTGAGTATTCTATTAATAACCTTATTTTATCAGTGAGGAAAATAAAGTTTAGGAGGTGTGCAGCTTGTTCAAAGTCACACTACTAAAAATAAGCAAACTGAAAATTTAAACCTCAGCCAATTAAAGTCTGCAACACATATTCTTAACCTGTAAAACTTGCTCTGGCTTCTGCCTTTTGTGTATGTTTGCTTGGAGGGGGGAGGGCAGTGAGCTTAATTAGGGTTCTCTCAACTTGTCAGTGGCTGCTGCTAAGAAAGTGTCTTTTCCTCAACAAACATTGTCAGCCTGTGGGGAGGTGGGACCGCTGCATACTTTCCTACCCCTCCCCCGCCCCTGTCCTTTAGTGCCCAATTCCTCTCCTATCTAAAGCTCTTGCTGCACTGTGAGGCTTGCTATTTTGTTTCTCTTATCTTTGCTCTGCTCTCCTTCTGGCTGTTCTGCCTATCAACTTACTATCTTCAAATAAATATTTCCCTGGCTCTCCCAAGTAGAATCAATTATCCTTTCCTTTATGTACCTCCTTGTATTTCTTATATACCGCTGTTAGTGTTCAGATGCCTTGTTCTGAATCTTTCTGCTAGATGGATGTTTGTTTTTTGTTTTTAGATTGTATCTTTATTTCCATTGATGTTAGAATGTACTCTGGTAAAACAACTTTAGAGGAGAAAGGGTTTATGTAGCTACAATTCCAGGTCACAGCCCATCATTGTGGGAAGCCACTGCAGGGATTTGAAGGAGTTAGTCACATTGCATCCATAGTCAAAAGCAGAGGAATAAATGCACACATGCTTGCTCTTCACCACTTCAGGCCCAGCTCACAGTCTACACACAGTTAGCGTGGATCTTCAGGCCATTAATCCAATTATGAGAAATCTCCACAGGCATGCCTAGAGGCCGACATGTTCTAGGCAGCCCTTCATTGGGACTCTCTTCCCAGGTGAATCTAGGTTGTGTCAAGCTGCGAATTAAATCTAACCATAATGTGTTGTGGTTTTCGTAGCGTCAGGACAAAAACGACAGGTGAGAGACAGAGTGGAGGAAAGACAGCAGCCAAGATTATTTACTGCTGTAAATTCCAAGAGTAGTTACCTGTTATCTCTAATTGATGATACGGATGGTATTCCTCTCTGTGGTTCAGAATCCTTCTCAACCTGTCCAGTTTCATTTTCAGTCTCTTCTATGGGATGTATGCTGTAGTCACACCAAGACTAGTCATACTGCTGACTAAAGACTTTTCTACTGCTCTCTTTGTTCCTCTTCTTAGAAAGTCTCCTATGCCCAGCCACTGCCTACTAACCATTTTTGGCTGAGGATATAATCTTTCTGATCTTCTGACCTGTATTCCTTAGACTAAGCCACTTGCAATCTCCTCTCTATTGTGTGTCACTTGGAGCAGATGCCTGTGTGTTTGCATACTGTCTCCCTTTAGAGACCACAACAGTATATAATATATATATATATATATATGTATATATATATATATATAAAATATGACTTTTCTGCAAGCACTGGGACATGAGACATATCTAATAAATGTGTTGCCTCGAGTAAATAATAGTAGTAGTGCCTGGTAACTTACAGAGTGCATTTTGTCTGATTTTCTTTTTACAATAACTTCCCAAAAAACCACCTGCCTAAACAGTGAAGCTACCTTTTGTGGATTTTAGAATATAACCCTCTCAGTTTTTACCACAAAAGAAGGTGAAAATTAGTGAGGTGAGATGACTTCCCCAAAATTGTGTAGTTAGTGAGAGGCTGAGGTAATAAGTCAAGTGACCAAAACTACTAGGCCTTTCTACTTAACACGCCCTCAATACCTCATACCTGTCTTACAGTTGCATGAGCCAAATGTCCTGACTCAAGCTGGACTACTAAGCTTTGTATTTGGATTCATATGTTCTGGCTTGCTGATGCTCCTTTGTGCCGATGGTGCCTGTTGTACTGTGTGATGGCAGGAGGCCTGGGAAAGGGACACAGAGGAACACATCACAGCATCATCAGACAGTGGAGACCAGCCAGAGCTTTGCTTAAGCCCTTGCTTATCCTAGTTTTTATCATTTTCCAGACTGTCAGATTTAAAGTTCCAACAAGACAGACAGACAGATAGACACACACACACACACACACACTGGTAACCAGAATCATTGTATTAAAATTGAGTTCTTTGAACTTTGTGTGTTGAAAGTTAGGGAGCAAAATTTTGTGAGACTTTTGCCCGGCTATGCAAGTGCAATCAGATGAATTCCTAGGCTGGTTTAAGAGCAAAACCAAATAAGCTTCTCTTTTTAGATTTAGTTGATCTAGAATCTCTTGGCTTCTAGAGTAAGAAAGTTAGCTCCTTTCTTATTGCAAACAGGACTGATACAATCTTAGAAGATGTTTGTTAGGAATGTAAACATCTGAAATGTATAAACAACCTAACTTAAAATGCAAGCCCACAAACCTAAAAGTTATTCTTTGTGCAAGAATCATCAAAAAAGGAAAATCGGGCCATGTTTAAATTTTATCTATATTCATAATACAGAGATTGTGTCTAAATTCTCATAGTTATAAGATAGATCTTACCAAAGAGACAACCAAGAAAAGCATGGGGCACTGGGCATGGTGTGCCATAGCTACAAACCTAGCACTTAGGTTGGGAGGACTTTTGTGAGTTCAAAACCAGCCTGGGCTATAAAGAAGTCACTGTCTCAAAACAGAAAGGATGTGATTATGTTTCCTCAGATAAGTTATATCTCTACTAGTAAAATGAGCTATTTCAAGCTAAATTGATACACATATTCATATTCTCTCTCTCTCTCTTTCTCTCATTTATTGGGAAGCTGCTCTCAGGTGGGTGAACTCACTGGCCCCAAGGAAGGAAGCAAGGGAAATTGCCAGGGGAGGGAGAAGAGAAAGCGGAGAAAAGAGAAGGAAAGGGGGAGGGGATGGGGTAAGAAGGGGAGGAGGGAGAGGGGAACAAGATAGAGAAAGGAGGGGAACCAGAATGTCAGGATTATATAGGGAAGAGCCTCTAGGGGAAGGGCAGCCCCTGGGCTGGAAATTTCAGGGTTGAGGGTGGGGTGTGTCAGGCAGGGACTGAGAGATCCTGGGAGAACCTGGACACCAGGTCTGCTGTGGTGTATAAAATATGCACCTTGGCCTTGGCTCACATCTGAAACCCAACAGGTAGAATGATTCTTTTCATTTTTATTCATGTGTGCAGTCTAGAGGCCATAGACTTTGAGATTTTAGTAAGAATTCCAGTTATACCAGCATACATTTCATTTCTAAATGTTCACTGTCATTTCCAGCTCTCCTGTTTCTTTCCTCTTTTCTGCCCCCTCCCTCCTCTCCTCTCTTTTTTCTTTTGTGTTGTATGGTTTTTGAGACAGAGTCTCACTCAAGCCCAGGTGGCCTCAGTGGTACCTGCTTGCTACTTCAGTCTCCGCATCCAGTGGATGTGATGCGCAGCCAGATGCCGCATCCAGCCTCTCTGTCTAGTTGAGGACTCATCTGAATATAGGGTAGCTAAGGATTCCCGGCCCTGCTTGAAATGCAGCTCCTGATCGCAGGCTACCTGAGAAGAGGATTTGCTACTCTCCATTGGTGCATGAATTTCCCCCTTCTCCCATTTGACTTGGCCTTAACTATATACAGATTCTCCACTTCTATGCTTAAAGCTTGGCTATTAAAAGTGGTAATGCAACCTTTTGTGGATTTTACATCATCATCATCATCATCATCACCATCACCACCACCACCACCACCACCACCACCACCATCATCATCATTGAACCTCCATCAATCAAAGTTGACTAGTATTACCATCTAGAGTCTTCAGTATTGGAGGAATTTTGTTTTGTTTTTGTTTTTTGTTTTTTTGTTTTTCAAGACGGGTTTTCTCTGTGTAGTCCTGGCTGTCCTGGAACTTACTCTGTAGACCAGGCTGGCCTTGAACTCAGAAATCCACCTGCCTTTGCCTCCCAAGTGCTGGGATTAAAGGCATGTGCCACCATTGCCTGGCCTTTTTTTTTAAGATTAAAAAAAAACAAAAACAAACAAACAAACAAAAAACGCAACGCCTCTTCCCTAGCCATCTGAGTAGCTGAGACTAGAAGATGTGTTCCTCTGAGTTGGGCACATTCTGAGTCCAGAGACAGAGTGTTCACTCTCCTGACGTCAGTGGGCATTTCTGGACTCTACTTTTGTGCCTTCTATTGAGCACAAGTCTTGCTGAGTAGAAGTTAACTGTCATCCGTTTCTAGTGTGTTAGACTGTACCTAGTTACTCAGTATGGACTTCACTCTCCCACTTTAGAGACCCACAAATTCAGAAATCCGTCTGAGGCTACCAGGCTGGCTCACTCTCACTTTTCCTGTATTTTTATGGACGAGTAGGGTTCCCTTGACCCTGTGTTGTTATTGTACTGAGCATTGAACCCCAGGACTTGCACACGATCCACAGGTACTAAGCACCACATCTTTCCAAAAATGGACACGAGAATATGAAATACACTTTCCTCTTTTAAAACTTCTTCTGTCATGTAGTTGTTCTACAAAGCTAGACCAAGGACACTAAGCTGTCAAGCTTCCTTCTAATTCATTATCTTAGAGGATCGAGTTTTTCTCTATCAAAGAATGCCACATGAAAACTCTTGTTTCTTCTTGTTGCTGTAGAGACCATAGACATCTTTAAATGGAAAGAACACAGCTAAAAATAAGGGCTCTGTGGTCTGGCCCCAGCACTCACAGACGCTTCCCAGCAGTGGTGCATGGCTGTGGGCCCAGGTGCTTGGGCAGCATGATCATGTGGGTCAGTTGTTCAGAGCGGCCTCAACAGTGCAGTAGGACCCCATTTCAAAGACAAAACTACCCCAAAAGAAGAATCATGTGTACCAAGTTAAAGATGTGGGTTTTTTTTTTTTTTTTAAATGGAAAAGCATGAACGGTGTAGTTTTTTGATACAAAGTTCCTCTAGTCTGTGTTGGTCAACTGCCTCATCTTCCTGTTTCTGCTTCCTGAGAGCTGGGATTCAAGGTGTCTGCCACCATGCCTGTTATATATATGATTAAAAATAATAAATCTCTTACTTGATTCAGTTGTCCCTTTTCATAATCAACTATTAATTATTTTCTAACCTTTAGAAAAGATCTATTTTTGTGTGTATGTGCGTGCATGCACACCCCCATCAGTGTACTGGTGTATCACATGTGTGACCAGAAGTCATTGGATCCCTGGGAGCTAGAGTCTAGGTAGTTATGAGCCACCTTACAGGGTGCTGGTGATTAAACTTGGGTCTTCTGGAAGAGCAGACAGTATTCTTGAACAGTACTCTTTCTAAAAAATGATACCAGATGGTGAACCCAGGGCTTGTACATGTCAGGCTAGCACTTCGCACTGAGCTATGTTACCAGGTCCTGACATTTTTTTTTTTTTAACTTTCCATTCATTAATTTATGGTATGATTTCACTTACATCCTTCTCTTGAAAATGTTTTCCCTCTGCCACTTGTATACTTGCATGTACTCACAAACAAGCAACTTACACTAATTTATAGGGACATAAACTTTTTTTTAAAGGATCCAGCAAGATAACCAGGGAGTGGTGGTGCACGCCTTTAATCCCAGCACTCAGGAGGCAGAGGCAGGAGGATTTCTGAGTTTGAGGTCAGCCTGGTCTACAGAGTGAGTTCCAGGACAGCCAGGGCTATACAGAGAAACCCGGTCTTGAAAAACAAAAAACAAACAAACAAAAAACAAAAACAAAAAACAAAAACTCAGCAAGATGGGTTAGTGAGTAAAAGCACTTGCTGTAGTTGCCTGATGACCTGAGTTTATTTCTGGGGTCTCACTGTGGACAGAGAAAACTGACTCCTGAAGTTGTCTTGACCTTCATAGACAACACACATACACACACAGAGCACACATAAAATGATGGGGATGATAATAATGAGTATCTTTATAAGAACGTAGAACAGTTGTAGCCATCGCCCATCACCCTCCTTGAGCCTTGCAGCACTCTGTCCTACAGCCACACCCCTCCCCACCCCCCCACGCTGTGCTTTCTTGTTTATTTTCTCTGCTTCTCTTATTGCTTCTGCCTTTTCTTTGCTTAGTGTCCCCCGCCTGGCTTTTATTTTATTGATTATTTTTCCATATGCTGCCTGCCAATTTTGGCTTCTCCCTGAGGCTCTGTCCCTAGCACTCTGTTCTTTCTTGCCCCTATCTTTAAAGCCTAGTAGTTCCCAAGTCTTTAACTAATACCTCAGTGCATGTGACTTCCAAATTGAAGTTCTCAGCTGACCCAGGTTGAATGCTGATAGTTGACCACTTTAAGAACATTTGGAGGTCTTTTCTCTGCATTTTAAACTTGCTGTATTTAAAGTTTAATTCCTCTAGAGCTTTTCCCTTCTAACTTTCATGATCTGTTCATTTGTTGATAGTGAACTACAATTTTTCTACAACAAAATCTTGAAACATTGAGTTGTTTGAGGGAGGAATGTTGCACTGATGGTTTGGTTGGCTCTGTAGACTTAGGAGAGCCTAATGCTAAATTTCCAGCAATTTTGTGAGTTGGTTGGAGATATAATCATTATTAAAATTAAGTTAAAAATTTATTAATAAAAGTATATATAAAATAAAAGCTGTAAGTACATGAGGTTTTTCCACATATGACAGCTTGAATTTGGTTTTGGTGGAAGTATTTTTACCATGGAAATCAGCAGTGCTACTAAGTCTGAACCAGATGCCTGGCTTGTTCGTTGTCTCAGTAGCCTTGTTTACGTGCTGCTGGGGATTGAACCCAGGGCTTTCTGCACGCTAGGCAAGCACTCTATCAACTGAGCTATATCACCAGTCCAGATGCACCCCCCGCCCCGTGTGTGTAATGTATGTATGTATATATGTAGCAGCTTTCATACACCTTGTTTGTAAGACAGGAGTTGTCACTAAGAGCTGAGATTTTCCAGTTACCTAAGTTGGTTGGTCAGCAAGAATGTCTAATTGTAAGTGCTTGCCCAACACCTTGTGTGAGTGCTGGGGATCAAACTCACTTCTTCATACTTACGAGGTAGACGAGTTGTAGACTGAGCTGTCTCTCTAACTCCAAGCTTACTTTTTATTTTGAGACAGGGTCTCACTCTTGTAGCCCAGGATAGTGTCGCCTTTGCTTCTCAAGGCTAGGGTTATAGGTATCCACCACCATGCTGAGCTTAAACTCATTACTTCTGAAAATAGCCTTTCTTTTGTTACCTAGAAAATTATTTATGTAGAAATTGTTTTCTTCCTATTTTTACCAGTCTTCTCCTGGTGTCACTTAGTGAAATTGTTGCTAAACTTGGAGAGAGTCAGAAGACCCATGGTAGCTAAGCCACAAGACTTGCTTTCTTCCACTTCTTTTGTTGGGATTAAGTAAAGAAAACAAGATGGTGACTGAGCATACAGCCTAGTGCTTACCGGGGAAGACCAGAAAGACCAGGCTGAAGCCAAGACTTCCCCTTTGTGACCTTTAGCAGTACTAAGTCCTCATGTACAAAACAGAAACAACAAGAGCATTTTTCACAGATATGAGTGATATATGAGATAAAATATAAAGCGTTTAGTATCCACTATGTTTGACGTCAACCATATTTGCCAAAGTGAGATTTGTTTTTATCATAGTTAAGTTATAAAATTGAATTTATTTCAATTAGAATAATTTAACAATTAAAGATAATTCTAATTCATTATCAGATCATGGAAGAGAAGGGTCAAATTGAAGTACATTGAGTGAAATGTTGGCTGCCTTGCCCTTGCCTAGTGCCCAGTGCCCTGGAAGGATTTTCTGACACTGAGTGAACTCATCTGGCCATCTTAGCTCTCCACCAATCACATTTTACTCCATAGTCATTCTTGAAATGTTTTTAGGATAGATGAGTCCCCATCTTCTTTTCCAGACTTTCTAGAATATTGCTCAGTGTTGTTTAGTATACAGTCAACCTGGCTTTAGTGTAGAAAGCACATATGGTGCAATTAAAAACACTGTTGATTCCATATGGATTTTACTTGGACTTGGAAATTCCTGAGTTTTATTATTGCTGCTTCTTCTTCTTCTTTTTTAAAATATGGTTTGGACATATTTTTTAAAATGATTTATTTATTTATTTTATGTATATGTACACCATTGCTTTCTTCAGACATACCAGAGGAGGGCATCAGACCCCATTGCAGATGGTTGTGAGCCACCATGTGGTTGCTGGGAATTGAACTCAGGACCTCTGGAAGAGTAGTCAGTGCTCTTAACCACTGAGCCATCTCTCCAGCCCTTATTATTGCTTCTTGATTCACATTTTTTAATTCATAGATTTATCTCGAACTAGACATCCTCTGGAGGATGATCAAATGATTCTAGATTAGGTAATGACTGTCTTGTCATATTTTCTTTACAGGTCCGCAAGCACATCAATGATCTCTATGAAGACCTTCGGGATGGACACAACCTGATCTCCCTGTTAGAGGTCCTCTCAGGCATCAAACTGGTGAGCTTCTTTCTTCTAACGAGAGTCCTGTAAGCAAGGCTTCCTGTAGCAGTAGTTTAGTGCTTGCTCCATTGGGCGGGAGAGAGAAGTAGATGAGTTATTGATAACACTTTGTTTCTCACTCAGGCATATAGTTTACAGGTGACATCATCTCAATTTATACATTATGTATTGTCATGTGAGGTCTCTGTACCCAAGTCCTAAGGATTTAACTTGAGACTTCACACCTGTTAGAAGGCATTGTGTAATTAAATTATGTCTCCAGCTTTAGGTCTCATGCCTTGATAAAATCAGAAATACTTTTATTTTGTACCTCCGGACACCTTCTTAGTCATTCCTCATCTCTCTCTAGATACTAATCTTTCAGAAACATTATATTCATGTTTAAAAGTTTTTGGGGGAATAAATTGCATTTTTCTTTGTATAGGTTTTTTTTCTAGTTTGTATAGACTTCCCTTTTCTCTATTATGTTTTTGTCTTTTTCTCCTAATTTTCTGTGTTTAGCTAAGCATTTGAAGTTTTTAAGAACCCAGGTGTTTGGAGTTTCTCCTACTTTCCTCCATGATTTGTTGAGTCCCACAAATGTGGAAAAATTCTGGCTTGGTCTGAGCGAGCCTGTCCTCATAAAGCAGTGTTTACACACAGTCTCCTTACATATGCTGGCCTGTCCCAGTGCTTGTGGGAAGCCCTTTCCTACAGAGAATCCTGGCTGAGACCCCTGACCCTTCAAAGAATACCTCTCACACTTGCTTTGTTTAAGGGATTAAAATAACATTCCTTTGGCCATTGTTTCAAATATCTAAGCACAATGGAAGCAAGTGTTCTTTGTGTGTGGTTCAGTGTCTTTCTTTCAGATGCTATAGGCAGTGCAGTTTTCATTGGAAACATCCATGCTTGAGTATTAGAAGCATGGGTGTGTGGGGGGGAGATCTGCAGAGGCACACAGTGCAAGCACTCTAAATCTTAGCCCACTCAATGCTTCTGGTGGATTCTTAGTCATTGTTTGTTGTGTTAAAGAATAGTTTCTTTGGCACACTAGATTTCATTGTTTATGTGATGTTCAACTCCTTCTAGGATTGGGGCTTAGCTTCCTGAGCCCTTTGTTTTGGGTTTACTTTAAAAACAAAAAACTCTTAGTAGTACAGTTATTCATATGTATTTTTTAGTGGTCAGAATTGTCACAAGTGCTGGGTGTGGTGGCGCACACCTTTGATCCCAGCACTTGGGAGGCAGAGGCAGGCAAATTTCTGAGTTCGAGGCCAGTCTGGTCTACAGTGAGTTCCAGGACAGCCAGGGCTACACAGAGAAACCCTGTCTCAAAAAAAACCAAACCAAACAAAACAAAAACAACAACAAACAGAATTGCCATAAGCCTTTGTTAGCATAGCTAGTATGTGTAATTCCTGTTTCTCGTCTGGCCTTCATTCATTTTATTATTTTTTTTAAGATTATTTTAAAGATTTATTTATATATTTTATGGAGTACTCTATGTGCATGTGTACCTGTGTGTCAGAAGAGGGCATCGGATCTTTACATATGGTTGTGAGCCATCATGTAGGTGCTGGGAATTGAACTCAGGACCTCTGGAAGAGCAGCCAGTGCTTTGAACCACTGACTGGCCTTCATTTATTGATCTAGTAAGATATCAGAATTCCAATCTTCTCTGCTGGACGTTATTCTTCAGCACTCATTCAGTGCATCTCCTACAGTTGATAGGTGTGTCAACAGTGGTTTTCACATTGGAAAGTCATTCTTTCTGATGATACTGTGTACCATGCAGGGTAAAGGTGTTCCCATTTAACTGTTCTTCTTAACCTTTGAAGACGTGGGTGTTTATGGAGATGCTCATATTATCTTTTCACCAGAAAGCATCTGATGTCTTTCAGAGTTGTTCTTGTCATAGTTCCAACCATAACAGAATTACAAATGTAGGATGGGTAGACATGAAGAATTGAAGATGTTCTCAAAAGAAGAAGTGTTCAGTGTCCTCTGCTCTGCTGTTGATCTGACTTTTTTTCTTTCTTTTGGAGGCGGGAGGTTTTTTCATTTTTAGATAAAAAACATTTATTCATTTCTCCTTTGTGTGTGTGTATGCGTGTATGTGTGCTTTCTTTTCTGTTCCTCTATTGTGTTTTTTTTGGTTGGTGGCCAAAGGAGCCAGCAGGGCTGAAGACCCTTCGTCTCGTGAGCATGCCCTCCTGGCGTCATGCAAACAGCGAGGATCAGGAAGAGGAAGATGATGATGATGTAGTAGGTCTTTTGGGGATGCTAGCATCCCAGCTGGCACTTCAGGGCCATCAGAGAGGCCAGACTTCTCAAGGTCTCCAAGTAACTTGGTCACCAGTTGGCTTCTCCTTCCACCAGGGAATATGGGTCCCAAAGAAAGTGGTTAAAATTAATTGTGCCTATTGCTACTGTTAGATGATCCTGAAGTGGCAATTATTTTGCTTATCTGAGAATGGTTGGCACAAAACCAATCATAGTACATGGGAGTATCAAGTCCTTGTGACCTGGAGACCTATGGCTTTCTGCTGGCCTTGTTGTATTGTCTGATTCTGACTGCTGAACTGTGGAAGGGTTAGCTGACAGCATGAAAATTAATTGCTCACGATTCCACAATATAGACTAACGGTATTTTCTCTCCACTTCTAGCCTCTGGTTTTTCACTAAGCACGTGTCAATTGTTTTCGAAATTGAGTGTTGTTTGCAAACTCACTGCATGAGATACTCTGGCCTTGGTCAGTAATCTCACTAGTTACTGTAAGGAACAGAGATTTAATTTGCATGTTCTTGGGCTATTAACTATTGGTGGAGGGTCCATTAAGAATAGAGATTAATGTTTTAAGAGGAGCCTTTTCTGCTTATAGGTTCTAAATTAGAACCCATAATCTTTCTCCAGAAATGGGACAATACCCACAACCTATGCCCTCTTATAGTCATCTCTTCATCTCCCTTCCCATTGTCTTACAATTGTATTTAGACTGCCATTCTCTAACCTGTATTCTCCATTGATCTGAAATAACTTAGAAAAGGTTCTTGCTGAAAAAAAGGTCCCTAAAGCTCACAGAAGAAGTTACCTTGTTATACAGAAAGGCCTTGGTATCTCTGCAAATTATCCCATTTGGAGAATGTTGTTTAGAAATGCTGGAGTGTACCCGAAGGGACACTCTTAGCCCTCTCCATATGTTGGGCTACTTTTTGGCTGTTATAAGATTTTCTTATTGCAGATCCCACCACAGAAGTACCTTATATTTGTTCAATCTTTAATTAGCAGTGCCAATTTAATATTTACAAATGAATTGGGTGCAATCTGATGAGGGTGATATTTCAGTCCCAGCTTTAGGAAAACCAAGCAGCACTGCAGGAGATGTGAGAGCACACGCCTGTTCTGAGAGCACTTGCTGGGCAGGCACACTTTCCTTACCTCCCCATAGGCATGGCTGAGCCTTGGGCAGGGCTGACAGTTAACAGATGGAGGTGGCTTTGCTTTGTTTTGTAGTATGACCCAAGGATTAAATAGCAGAAACAGTTTTATTTGTGATTCTTTTTTTTTTTTTAAAGATTTATTTATTTATTATATGTAAGTACACTGTAGCTGTCTTCAGACACTCCAGAAGAGGGCGTCAGATCTCATTACAGATGGTTGTGAGCCACCATGTGGTTGCTGGGATTTGAACTCCTGACCTTCGGAAGAGCAGTCGGGTGCTCTTACCCACTGAGCCATCTCACCAGCCCTATTTGTGATTCTTTTTTTTTTTTTTTTTTTTTTTTTTTATAAAGGCGTGCACCACCATGCCCAGCTCTAATGGTGGTTCTTTTTTTTTTTTTTTAAAGACTTTTTATTTATGTATATATATATTTATGTATATATGTAAGTACACTGTAGCTGTCTTCAGACACACCAGAAGAGGGAGTCAGATCTTGTTACGGATGGTTGTGAGCCACCATGTGGTTGCTGGGATTTGAACTCTGGACCTTCGGAAGAGCAGTCGGGTGCTCTTACCCACTGAGCCATCTCACCAGCCCCCTTGTGATTCTTAAATAACTATCACCATTACAATTTTATTGCTCTGAGAATTTCATTTGGGGATCAGCAGCTTTCTATGGTAACACTCACCTCCTTGAGAGATGGGTTATTTCCTAGATTCTGTCATCCATTTTGGAAGTTTTCCACTTTTCTTGAGCACCAGTAACTGCATTCTCTGTATTTAAATTTGCCTTTCTAGAGTTTGCCTTCTCTAGCCAGGTTTGTGCTGAGGTTGGTTCTACCCATTACTAATTATGCAGTTAGACTTTCTGCCTTTCCTCTGCAGTGTAGATAATTGTGATTTTTTTTTTTTTTAAGATTTGTTTTATTTATATGTGTACACTGTCACTTTCTTCAGACACCCCAGAAGAGGGCACTGGATCCCATTACAGATGGTTGTGAGCCACCATGTGGTTGCTGGGAATTGAACTCAGGAGCTCAGGAAGAGCAGCCAGCCAGTGCTCTTAACCACTGAGCCATCTCTCCAGCCCCGATAATTGTGATTTTAAGACTCATAGATCTATACCCTGTGTTACTGTTAACCCTACACCCCAAATAAACCTCTGCCACACACAGAAGAGCCTGTGCAGAGGTGACTCTGACACAGCATTAGACTCAGATAAGCTTGTGGGTTTGTGTGATGTAGAGTGGTGTGCAAGCATTGTCAGCTGCTGAGAGCCTGCTGGGCACATGTAGGCCCTGCTCTTCAAGGGGCTTCCTTTAATGCTCCCACTCCTGGCTTCAGCCATGAGCAGTTCTGTGTGCTCTTTTAGTCCTAGGAAAGGCTGTGCAGGGGTAAATTACCATAGCTAGAATTAACATCCCTTTTCTCCCTTTGCAGCCCAGAGAGAAGGGCAGGATGCGTTTCCACAGGCTGCAGAATGTGCAGATCGCCCTGGACTTCCTAAAGCAGCGGCAGGTAAGAACGTTTGATGGATTCTGGCTCTGACTCTTTGTCCTTACATAGAACTTGTATTCTTTTTGAGAGGATCAGTGTTCATGAACAAAGATTAAACTAAAAGATAGGCCCTGGAGGTTGGGGCAGGGCACAAAATATGTAAAAAACCTGTGAAGAATATGGGAAAACCCACACCGTATAACAAAATGTTGCATTGTCATGAAATGGGACAAGGAAAGTCTCGTATAATTTCTCAGACATGTCACATCTGAGAGAGAGAAATGTCTTAACTCATGCTATGATTACTTTTGTGGTTCTGGGGATTGAACTCAAGGCCATATGTTCACTAGGCCAGGACTCTCACTCAGCCAACTCCTCAGTGCTGACTTAAGGGAATGACCATTCCCCCCACCCCCCCAGACAGGGTTTCTCTGTATAGCCCTGGCTGTCCTGGAACTCTCTCTGTAGTCCAGGCTGGCCTTGAACTCAGAAATCCGCCTGCCTCTGCAGTGCTGGAATTAAAGGCATGCGCCACTCATTCTTTTTTTTTTTTTTTTTTAAAGAAGATCTCAATATGTAGCTCTAGCTGACCTTATTATGTAGACTAGAGTAGCTTCCAATTTACAGACGTGTTTGCCTATGCCTCCAGAGTGCTGAGACTAAAGATGTATGCCACTACACCTAGCTCTACTATTTTGAGGCAAGGTCTAACCTTATAATTTAGTCTGGTCTCAAACTCTAGGTGTTTCTGTCTTAGCCTTCTAAGTACTGAGATTATAGAAGTACACTACCAAGTCTGGCCAAGAGAATGGTTTTTGGAGAGTAGAAAGTATTTGGAGTATAGTAGATCTAGCCATCAAAGGGGGGGGGGGAACCACATTGTTCTCTTTCTATATAAGGAAGACAGCAAGAGGTTTTCAGGCAAAGGAGGGGAAACTAATAAAAGGAAAAAGACTGAAAATTATCAGGAGGGTTAAGAGTCCCAGAGCTGTGTGCAGTGGTCCTTGTCTATAATACAGTAGTTGGGAGGCTCAGAAGAGTCATGGGGCTACATAGCAAGACCAAACTGAAAATAAGCAAAGACTGAAAACAAACAAAAACCACCCAAGTAAAACAAGAGCTAGATGAATCCTAAAATATTCATTTTAGAATATTTAGAATAAAATATTCATTTTAGAAGACTTTATAGAGCCAAGAACCTAGCATCTCCAGTGATCTGAGAATTAGAGCTGGCTATCTGAAGTGCCCTGGCCCAGATCACAGACATGGGTTAGAGTGATCAAGTGATCTATAATTGACGAAGATATATTTGTTTAAAGAATTTAATAATGAATGGCAAGAGAAATGGAGGCTATTGGGATATTTATGAGAATGTATGTTGAGTTAGGAAAACCTGAAAGGGGTCTAGCCAGACAAGTTAAAATAAGAATTGGTTAGCTAGAAGTGCAAGTAGGAAGAGAGAAGAGGATCAATTACTATAATAGAAACTAAGTGTGGGCAAATGATAACCATAATAGACTCACAAGGGCAGGGATCATTAGAACAGGGCTGTGAACTCAACAGGTTCTGCCCTCATAGCAGCTCCAGGTCAGTGAGTGACTGAGTACTGGCGACTACGGAATCGGAATGTCCAGACTAGGAGGAAGGACAGGCTCTCTTACCTCCACACCACCCCAGGGACTAGAACCTAGATACAGAGAAGGGAAGAACGTTCCCAGCTGAGTTTTGGTGTAAACTCTGAATGGAGGTCACAGGGGCCCTTTACAGGTAGTTCAATGGAAGGGACCTCTTCTAGCTTGTTACAAGTAACAGAAACTGCCAGAGAATGACAGAAAAGACCAATGGGCTGAATTAAATGGCTTGTTCAGCACACCACTCCATTTTAAAAGTCTACAGCTTAATTAAGAATCTTCAGTTTTAGACCTGAGAGAGGGCTCAGTGGTTAAGAGTACTTGTTGCTCTTTCCTCTATAACTCCCATTTTCTAGAGGATGTGATGCCCCCTTCTGGCCTCCATGGACACCGGACATACATGATGTAGGTGAAACACTCAGAATGAATGAATGAATGAATGAATGAATGAATGAATGAACAAACGAACAAACAAATGGCACAGACCTTTAATCCCAGCACTCTCACACTTGGAAGAGCCAGGATCTTGGTTCAAGGCCAGCCTGGTCTGTATATTGACCAGGATAGCTAGGGCTACACAGAGAGACCCTGTCTCAAAGAACCAGCAAAACAAAACTTTCAGTTTCATGCAAAATAGGACAGCTGGTCATCGAAGAGGAGGGGGCATCTATGGGTCTGTGCGTAGTTTGTTTTTGGACTGGGGTTTTTTTTTTTTTTTTCCCAAGACAAGGTTTCTCTGTGTAGCCCTGGCTGTCCTGGAACTCACTTTGTAGACAGGCTGGCCTCGAACTCAGAAATCCGCCTGCCTCTGCCTCCCGAGTGCTGGGATTAAAGGTGTGTGCCACCATGCCCAGCTTGGACTGGGATTTTACACTGTGGTCTTGTAATGGGCCTTAGGAGTAAAGCTGACATGGGTTATATCAAGAAGAGAGATTTTTAAAAAGATTTATTTATTTTATTATATGTAAGTACACTGTAACTTCTTCAGATGCACCAGAAGAGGGCATCAGATCTCATTACAGGTAGTTGTGAGCCACCATGTGGTGCTGGGATTTGAACTCAGGACCTTTGGAAAAGCAGTCAGTGCTCTTAACCACTGAGCCATCTCTCCAGCCCCAAAAGAAAGATCTTTGACAGGGAAAGGGAAATGGAGAGAGCAGCAGGGAGCAGTGATGAAGAGGGGCATCTCTTTTAACCCCCAAAGACTAGAACAAGCCAGGGTTCTGACTAATGAAGCAACTTCCAATACCATATGCTCACAAGATTTCTTTGCTGGTAAAAGTGCAAAATAGTTCATCTATCCTGAAAAATAATCTGACAGTTTGTATGATTGATATATATTCACTCCTAGGAATTTACCATAGAGAAATGAAAACATATGTCCATACAATAATCTCAACAAGAATGTTGGAGCTTTACTCAGAAATGCCCCAAAGTGGAAATAATCCATAAACCCTTCAGTGGATGAGTGGGCAAGATCAGGGCAGGACATCTGTGCAGTGATATTCATTGATAATGAAAAGGAACAAGCCATTCATATAATTTAGCAGCTTGGATGGGAGTCTCAAGAACTTTATGCTCAGTAGAGAGGGAAAAGCAGTCTCGGACCAAAGGTCACATGCCATTTATATGACATTCTAGAAAAAGCGAAATGAGGTGGTAGTTGTCGGGACCTCAGAATGAGGCAGGTCCAGCTGTTTGAATATAGGCATCATGGGGCCTTGTTTGGAATAATGAAAGTTATTTTATGTGTAACTGTAAATGTATTAGAATTCATAGACTCTTAAGCCAAAAATTAATATAACTGTATTTTAGTAGTGAAAATAAGTAAAAAAATCAGCCCAGGAAAGAAACTTCTTGGGCTCTGAGACGGCCTTGCTTTCCTTTTCAGGTGAAGCTAGTGAATATCCGCAATGATGACATCACAGATGGCAATCCCAAGCTAACGCTGGGCCTGATCTGGACCATTATCTTGCACTTCCAGGTACAGTCTGGGGTTCTTTGCTCCATTTGTGCATGTCCTATCAGCCTGTGCTGCTTTCTCCAGGCAGAACCTGAGTTACTTCTCTGTGTTTGGCCGGTATCAACAGTGGGTTGGAGTTGGAAAGAAGTGAGGTGTGTCTGGAGATAAAGTATTGTATCCTAAATCTCCATTGCATTATGAAAATGCAGGGAGATTTTCTCCTGGGGGTTTGGTCTTGTTCCTGGAAGTCTGGAATTAGAAGTCTGCTTCTTTAGTGAAGTCATCATGAGAGGCAGGGAGATGTTGGGCTGGATCTGTTAGGATGAACGAACTGTCTAGCCCAATCTGGTAAGACTCTTCTCATCTGGTCTTTAAGCACTGCCATGTCCCCTTGAGTTGTTGTTTGTCTGTGTGCCGGGAGGGAGCACAGCCTGCAGCAGCTTTCTAAGCTGGTGGGATCCTGAAATGTTGACATGCTCTTGAGGCCTTCCTGGTACTGTTTTTTTCTTTTTCTTAATTGGCACAAATTCTTTTAAAGTCTGGACTGCTGTTAGAAAAGAACAACTCTCTTTTAGTAAAAAGAATGTTCTTTTTAAGTTAGTTTTAGTCCAGCCTAACAAAGCTGTTTCTCAGACTATCCAGTTGCTGCATAGAGGATGACTGAGGGGAGCATCCTTCAGCTGGTGTGAAAAAAAGCACTGGGGTGAGGCCTGTGTGACATCCTAGTTGGAGAGATTGCACCACCTTCTGGTTGAAGGCAGAGCAGCAGGTATCTTGGAATCCTTAGACCCTGAGAAAATTCTCAGATCATAGGCTTGTTTCGTAGAACTTTGGTTTAGAGCCAGTGCTGGCATTCTGCAGCATGAGTAAGGTTTGGAATGTGTGGAATTAGCATGTATTTTTGTAGAACTACAGTATGTCTTCAGGCAAAGTTTGAATACAAGAATAGCTGGAACCTGAGCTAAGTGACTATACCCTTCAGAGTAGGAGCAAAAATTTTGTTGACTTTTTTTTTTTTTTTTTTGGTTTTTGAGACAGGGTTTCTCTGTGTAGTCTTGGCTGTTTCTGCCTCCCAAGTGCTGGGATTGAAGGTGTGCGCCACCACTGCTCGTCTTGTTGAGCCTTTATACAGGGCTATAGTTACCTCCTGAAACCCTTATGAACAGAGATGGTTTTGAGGGTATGGAGAGGTTGTTGCTGTTCTGTTTTGACATAAAGTGTTCTCACTGTGAGCACCTAGTAGCATCCTCACAAGCATGAGGTAATAATACCTGCTATGTCTCTTTTTAGCTTGACTGTAACTAAATCTTCTTTAAAGGAGGGAAACTTAGAAGCCAAAGAGTAAAAACCGTGCCTCTCAGTTGAAGATGTGGCAATAGAGGAGACTAATGGAATGGTAGCTTTCCTGATCAGCCCACTGGAAAGCATTCTTTTCTCCCTGTTTCCAGATGCTCTGTGCTGAGGGTGTGACTGTCTGGCAGATTGCTTGGCATGCAGGCAGGAGGCGCCATACCTAAGACTACAAACATACCTTCTTTAATTGTAAAATTGTATTTATTTTATGTATATGGGTGTTTTGTTTGTATATATGTCTGTGCATGCCCACCCAGAAGAGGGTGTTGGGTTCCCTGGGACCAGAGTTACAGATGGTTGTGAGGCCTGGTGTGGGTGCTGGGAATTGAACCTGGATCTACAAGTGCAGTCAGCCCTCTTAACAGATGAGCAATCTTTTCAGCTTTACAAACAATTTTTTTTAATTAAAATGCACGCTTATGGAAGTAGAAAAAATGTAGTAAAGAATTACCACACATCTAACATCTAGTTTAAGAATTAACCCATAATAATCATAATTTCATTTATAACATATTCACTCCTCAAACCTCAGCTCAGATCTTGTATAATTTTTCTGTAAATATTTTGGTGTGTATCTCTGAAAGATTGGGTCCTTTTATTTAAGAAAGGCACAATAAGTTCATGTTGTAAATTTTAATACTTCATAAAATCATCACATGTCTGATCAATGCTATGATGTATCTAGTGAACTCGCTTGTTAAAAATAAGTTTCATTTGGCTTAGAATCCAAAATAGGTCTACATATGTATTGCATCAAGTCTGACTTTCCCCTGTACAATTTGTTAAAGAATTGAGGATGTTTATTAAGATGTTGATAGCATCCCTTGGGGCTCTTCTAACAACGTCCTGTATTCCTGTTGCCTGTAAATTGCTAGCATAACTTGGGGATCTGAACTTGAGGTCCAGTGACATCAGCTTGAGAACATTCTCACTCACACTCCCCTCTTTCTCTCTCTTTGTCCACTTCCCTCTTTCCCCATCCCCCCTCTTTTTTTTTCTCTCTCTCCCCTTTTTCCTTCTCTACTGAGACAGAGTCTCTCTTTGTAGCTCTGGATGTTTGTCCTGGAACTCTTTATACAGACCAAGCTGGCCTTGATCTCCCAGAGGTCTCCCCGCTTCTTACTCCTGAGTGCCAGGATTAAAGGAGTCTCCACTATGCCTGGCAATAGTAATTTAATTATTCCCCTCTACACACATATACATGTATGTATATGCTGTATGTAATATACATACAAAAAACCACCAGTGTCCCTGCAAGCATGTACCCCAGCACTGGGCTTCCTCGATTTAACATGATGTTCAGCTTCAGCTGTGTTGCAGCATGAATCAGCTTTACTGCTATTTAGTGTATCGTTAGAGGGCAAGCTGTAGGTGCTATCTGTTTTCTTCATAAGTAGATGGGCATTTGGGTTCCCCCCACTTTGGGTGTGGGACTATGATAAATAATGATGTGTCTTAATTTTTTCACTTCTACTTTTAAAAGTGAATGTATGTGCATTCACACTCAGGCTGCAGTGTGTATGGAGGTCGGACTACTTTCAGGAGACCATTCTCTCCTTCTAGCCTATGGGCTCCGGGTCTTCTGGCCTAGCAGCACTCACCTTTAACCACTGAGTTGCCTCACACTGTGGAGATAATGCTCCCCCCCCCCTTAAAGATTTATTTATTTATTATATGTAAGTACACTGTAGCTGTCTTCAGACACACCAGAAGAGGGTGTCAGATCTCATTATGGATGGTTGTGAGCCACCATGTGGGTGCTGAGATTTGAACTCAGGGCCGTCGGAAGAGCAGTCAGTGCTCAAAACCACTGAGCCATCTCTCCAGCCCACATCTCTCTTTAAAAAACAAAACAACCTTTATTGACTTTTTATACAGTATATTTTGATTGTATTATTTTTTCCTCCCCCAGCTTCTCCAAGATTCCCCTTACTTCTCCCTCCATGAAACTTCGTGTCCTTTTCTCTCAGTTTCTCTCAGAACAAACAAATAAAACAAATGAAAAAGACAAAACAAAACCTCACATACACATAACAAACAAGGATTCCATTTGTGTTGGCCAACTGCTCCTGAGCGTGGAACCTGCCCTGCAGTGTGGGTGATGTACATGCCCAGAAAGCTGATGTGTTTTCCCTCTCTAGCAGGTATAGTTGCAGACAGCTTCTTGGTTAAGGGTGGAACTTTGTGCTTGCTTCCCCTTCTCCATGCTAGTGATGTGTCTGGCTTGAGCTTTGAAGATTGATTTTTCTTGTCTATATACTCATTAGATGTTCTCATCAAGCTTACAGCATGCAGGAACACATTGTAATATAGTGTTACTATATAAAACTATGTAGCTGTATCCATAGACATACGCAGAGTAGAGCTGTTAGACCTTAGGAGATCAGCAAAGTGGCCATTCTAGCCATCTTGGCACTTGGTGGTGATGAAGTAGAACACTGATGTTTGTGTACATGTACATGATAGATAGTGGTTTTAATCTCAAGAAGTATTTTGTTAAAATAGAGGTTGACTTCAGATGAAAACTTTACTAGTACTGATGAGAATGGTAGTACCAATATCTTTATAGAGAGGCTATAGTTTCTTTTTTTTTTTCCCCCAAAGACTTATTTATTATTATACTTAAGTACACTGTAGCTGTCTTCAGACTCGCCAGAAGAGGGCGTCAGATCTCACTATGGGTGGTTGTGAGCCACCATGTGGTTGCTGGGATTTGAACCTTTGGGGCCTTTGGAAGAGCAGTCAGTGCTCTTACCCGCTGAGCCATCTTGCCAGCCTGAGACTATGGTTTCTAAAATACTTTTGACATATATTTTTAAAATATGTGTTGAATAGTTGGAATTCTTTTCTTTTATGTCTTTAGTTATGAAAATTCCAAGGACTGGGAGGTGTATGCAGTCCTTGTACATATAGTCGCTTACAGTGACACAGAAGTTAATATTTTGTTCTTTATTCTTCTGAGGCAGTTTTCCTCTTCTTTTTCTTAAAGGAAGTAAAACATTTCAGATACGTTGCTTCTTGCTCTTTCTGCTCTGTAGTAAATGTCCTTTTGAAGTTGGCACATATCATTTCTTATGCAATTTTGTGCATTAACAGCAGATTTGGAATCATAACTATGTGCTAGCATTTGTATGTTTTATATTTCCAACGTGCCCACTCCAGCCTTGTTCATGTAAGGCCCATGCTCTACTCCCAAGCTAAGGCCTGTGCTCTATTCCTAACCCAGCCCTAAGGTTTGTGGGGTTTGTCGTGATGGCGAAGAGTAGTGTGGCTTGTTCATCTTGGCGTGTATAGAGTGTGATGTGAATGGTACACTTCACAGCTGTGCCACACTTCCTTCCTTAATTAACTATAAGGGCTTTGTTGCCTTCACTTGTGAATAAAGTGCCATTTTTGCAGTGAACATCTGTGTATTGTGACCTTGCCATTGAAGAAAGAGGTTTGGGGTTAGACACCTGGTCTGGAATCCTTCCCCACCCCCCCCCACCCCCCCCACCCCCCCCCACCCCCGCGACAGGGTTTCTCTGTGCAGTCCTGGCTGTCCTGGGACTCACTCTGAAGACCAGGCTGGCCTTGAACTCAGAAATCTGCCTGCCTCTGCCTCCCAAGTGCTGAGATTAAAGGCAGCGTGTGCCACCACGCCCGGCTGGCCTGGAATTCTAGGCCTAATGTGGAAGTCAGAGGTCAACTCTATGGAGTTGCTTCTCTCCTCCCACCTTTATGTGGGCGGGGTTGTAGTGATTGAGTTTAGGCAGATAGCTAGCCCAGCACATCTCTGAATCACTGTCTCATCAGCCCTCCTTCCTTTTTCTTGCCCAAAGCTTGTCTACAAATTGTTCTGGAAACACCATTATGACTTATGATACTTGTTAGGTAATATTGTTATTTGTCATATTGCACGTTTGTTTGTTTGCACGTGATTCCTGCACTAGGAGTAAGCTTAGCAAAGCCAAGGACTTTGTTGCCTTCACAGTCTTTGCTTGTCATAAAATAAGCAGTCAATGAATATTCACTAAGTGGATGAATGTTCTATGAATTTGGTCATCTAAAAGCTGTGAAGGTAGATTGAACGGATAAATTGGCTATGATGGCTTATTAAATTAAATTAATTACTTTAATTATTATTATTAAGCATTGTCCAAATGAGGAAACTGAAACAGTAACCAGTTGGTCTCTTCGGGCCACATATCTTTATAGCAATAACAGAATGCCTTTTCTCTAGGTTTGGCTCAAGCACTTTTTGAGGTGTTGAGGACTTTTAGTTTGTGTGTCCCCACCTCCTTCCCAGAGCAGGTCTCTTGTGGCCCAGGCTATCCTTGAACTCCTGATCCTCCTGCCTCTACCTCACCACCGTGCCAGTTGGTTCTAAGTCCTCTTCTTCCTCTTCTTCCTCCTCCTTCTCCTCCTCTTCCTCCTCCTCCTGCTTCATGGTTGCTTAGTTCTTGGGGTATGATAAAGTGCCATTCATGTTCACAGAGTGAATGAATGACTGTGCATTTTAACTCTGGTTTTCTCTCAAGGAAAACTGTGGGTAATAAATGGTTAACTACCAAAAAAGCCAGAGGAAAAGACTTGAATAAGTAGATCCCAAAAGTTTGCTTTGTGAGAAGGCATAGCCATATGTTCATAGGCTATGCCAGGTGAGGGTCCATGCACACGTTAGTCCTGTAGTCAGTTAACTCAGAAAGAGTGGAAGCATCCCTGTCTAAGAAGAAAATCTTGGGGTTTATTTACTTTCCTTAGAATACAATCAAGGAAAAGAGGTGTACTGAGATCCCTGTGGGAGCTAGGGATGGCTCCTAATGTTTAGCCCCAGGCATAAATGGGAATAAAAGAGATTTACTATAGATCAGGCACTGAGCCAAGTGCTTTACAGACATTATATCATTAGCCTTGTCTTTCAACCCCATTATGTGGGTGGTAGTGTCCATATCTTATAGGTAAGAAATCTGAATCACTCAGTAAATTAGTTAAGCCACTTAGCAATTTGAACCTAGTTCCACCCTTCTCAAATTTCTGTTCCTGTCTTGACCAGTTTTTCTCTGTAGTAGAAAATGACGCAACTGACATATAGACATTTAGAAAAGAGTAGACTCACAGAAGTAAAAATAGAATAAGCTTAGTTCTATAAGCTTCCTAGAGAAACCCACTGCAGTAATAGTTCTACTATTAAGCAGCTATCTCTTTTTGTCCCAGGTTGATCTATTTGGGGGATTTTTTTTTATTAGGTTATATTTCATTAATGGAAGTCAAATGTGTACCTTGCTGCATGAAGCTTAATAGTACCCTTATTTCTGCTTTCTTCATTGTATTTGTGAAGGTTTGGTGGCCGCACGAACAATTTGGTTGTAATGTCATGATTTTTTGCTGGTGAACTGATCTGAGTTTCCCTTGCTCTGACTTGCTGTGTGCTGTGATGTCCATAAGATGGCGCTGCAGTTTTGCTGGCCCTTTAGTGCCAGACTAAGGGAAGAAGCACCCACTGTAGCTACACAAGAGCCGGCCGGCCGGGGCTTTAGGGTCTCTAGTTGCTTTCCTTCTGGGAAGACTCTTCAGGAAAGGTGATAGGGCTGTGCTGGTATATGTTTTTTGAGCTTACATAGCCAGGACAACATAGCAAAATCCCATTACATTCATGTACATACATACATACACAGTGTGTATGTGGCTTAGTGGTGGTGCATATGCCTCTAGCATGTACAAGGCCCTCTATTTGATTCCTGGCACTGCAGGAACATGAAAGATAAACTGCTACAACAGAGAAGAAACATGCATACCTCTTTTCTCCCACTCCATTCAGAGAGCCTTCGATTGCATGTGTTAGGCAGTGTGCTGGAAACCTGGTGGAGGAATTCTGCTGGCTGGCAGCGCAGGGTGTGGTCTATGAGCCTTACTTACATCAGTCTGAGTGAAAATCACCTGGGTTTCAGTCCCTCAGCTGCTCTCCCCAGTCAGCAGCAAGTGTTATTTCTTCGTTGCTTGGCTACAGAGTCTAGCTGCTAGTTTAGAACTATGGGAATATCTTCTTGTTTTATGGCAGTGGAGAGCAGATTTTTCTCCCTCTAGTAATTAATGGAGCTGAAATGAAAAGTCTCTCTTTTATTCTATGGGTATTTTCGAGACAGGGTTTCACTCAGTAGTCCAGGCTAGCTTCAGACTTGCTTTGAAATTCTTCCTTTTTAGCCTCCCAGTAGCTGAGATTACACACATCAACCATTTTGTCGTGTTAACATGAAGTCTAAATGGCTTGTGTCTTCCCCGTCCTCAGTTATTTCAACTTGGACAAGTTAATCAGCTTTCTTAAATCTGAGTTTTCTTTACTTAAAAATTGGGCCACACATGGCTGCTGTGAGAATATAACAGAATAATATATATTATCCTGTTACATTATATATATGTTATATATGTGTGTATCTTCACATAGAACTTGTTATATAGCAAGTACTCAAAATACGATAGCTAACTGTGGCAAAGGCAGTACTGATGATTACTATTGAACACTTATGTCAAATACTGTTGTCTGACTTTTATATTGTATTGACAAGTGATCACCTGTCCCTGAGGCTTAACATACTATACTCAAAATCAATTTCCAGGTTTTTCATCAGTGTGTCTGGCCATCCGAATTAGTGGATGTTACTCTTTGGAGCTGGCCATATATGCCACAGGAGGCTGGATTGTTCATACCCCTGTTTCTTTTCTTAATGGAAGGAGTGGGCTCTAATCTTTCTTAGGTTAAAATTTGATTATGTATATCTTGCTTGCTCTTTTCCTTTGGGCGTCTTGGAGCAGTGATTAAAACATATTTCATTTCATAGGTTGGGAGCTTTCATTGCGGCTTCTCTGGTCTTGTCTACCTGGCCCTTCCCTTCCCTTGCTAGTTAGTACCCACTGAGCTGGTTTGCTCTCCCCACCCCCTCTTTGATATTGTTCTCCTCCTCCTCTCTCCGGCTACCTCTCTCTCTTCCTTTCCCCTCCCCTTTCCATTTACTCTTACGTTCTCCCCTCCTCCTCCCTCTCCCTGGTTTCTAGCTCCTTTTTGCGTTCTGTTTGTGTTACTGAGGGCAGTGCTCCAATTACCTCATATTTGGAGAGAGGAAGCGGCAGCCAATCCGGTTTCTGTCTGCTTTTAGGTCAAGTGATTTCTGAACTGCAGTGAGATGCTTTGAAATTTGTCTTGTTGCAGCTCTGAGCCTGTAAGATGGCTGTCTGAATCGAGCGGCTGGAAGAGACAGAGAGAGGCGGGGAGGGAGGGAGAAAGGATTGGAGGGATTGCCGGCATAGTGCATGTTTTTTGGTTTTTGGTTCTTTTGAATGTGCATCGAGTCCGATGAAGCCGACATTGGAATGCCTCTGGGATCCGAGGACTGATTCAACTGCTTTATTTTCTGAGATTGAGAGAGGAAAGAAATGGGAAATTCACTGGGCTGTGTTAAGGAGCCGAAAGAGTCCATAGCTGTTCCTGAGAAGGCTCCCATATCTCCTAAGAAGAGGGTTCGGTTCAAAAGGAAGTGGAGAGGGAAGAAAATCCTTACTCCAGAAGCATCTCACAGGGAGGAAGCTTTGGAAGGCACTGGAGTCATTGAAGAGACTGAAACCCTAACGAAGTTAACAGCGAGGCTCCCAAAGGAGCCCGGAGTGGGAGGGGCAGAGCACCCCCCATCAGACATTTTCCTGCCCGGAGACTCAGCTCCCAACTCAGGGGTGGGCGATCAAGGGATGATTGTGCAGGTAAAGGAGAGCTTCCAAGCAGAGATCCAGACTGCTCACCTTTTGTTGGAGAATGAGTCATCAGTTGTTGGAGGGGCCTGGGATTCCCTGGAAGAGGGTATGACAGTCATTGCTCACCTGCTTGATAACCCAGCAGAAAGGAACTGTGAGAAGTCTGTGAGCCAACTGGTGGAATTTCCGAGGACAGCATCCTGCAGCAGCAGGGCTGTGCTGTTGCCTTTGCAGGGAGAGACTGCAGTGGAGCAGGGAGGCACTCTGCTCAGACATCGACATCGGAGCAGCACTTTGCCTCGGACGGATTACCCCTCTGAAACAGTAGATCAAGACCAACCTTCAGAGGGCTGGAGTGTGGGGGGAAGAACCAAGAGTGTTCCAAGTGCCCCTCCCACAGGTTCTTGGATTGCTAAGTGTTCTGTTGCTTCATCAATACCAAAACAGTCAGGAGACCCTATTCACACAGAGCCTACCCATGTAGGTCTCGTGTCCTGCAAGGGTCCCATAATGCCTGCTTCTCAGAGTGATTTATCTGTCAGTGGCATCACTGTGAGCATTTTGCCATCCTCCTCTGGCTATGGCAGCGATGGGCTGCGCCTGCATGGGATCCGGCCTGAAGATACAGAACCTGAAAAGACCTCCACACCCTTCTCAGAAGAGGATGGTACCCTGTCTTTGGAGGCAAGCCATACTGATCGTGGGGTCTGGAGGAGGTGGATGGTGTATTTGGGGTAATCAAACTGTCTTTTTGGATTTCCTTCCGCTCAGGCATATCGAAGTGGAGTGTGGTAAGCAGTAAGGATCTTGGAGTATTTCAAACTTACCCCTATATGGGGAGTGTGAGTTAGTGATGGCTAGGGGTTGGCAAGCATAATCTATTTCAAGTCTGTCTCTTGATGCTTAAAACCAAGTCTTGTTGGCTCTGGGGAAATCTCAGGTTTTGAGTGTCCATGTAGCATAATTGCTGAGGTTATCTGGTAGGATTGTCTTTCAAGGTGCAGTTCTGGGCATTCCTCATACTCAGTCAGGGCTGTTGGCTTGTTTGCCCCCTTCAAGAAGTTGTTATGTAGCACAAAGGGTAAAGGGAAGCCTAGCTTAATTTCTAACATTAACATGGGAGTGTGAGGGATCTTGAAGACTTGGGGAGCATGGCAGCTGACTTCAGGGTGCTTGCTCTTCTCTCTGGAGAGTGGTGTTCTTAGCAGAGCTGATGCAATCGCTTCCCTGTGAGGATGTATCTAATGATAGCACTCACAGAATGTTTGTATGGAAGGAGAGGGCTCTTCCCCCTTGGCTTCTAGTGCTAAGATTAAAGGAGATCAGGGGATGTGGAGGAGGGGCAATGGGGAGAGGAGAAGGGGAGGAGAGGGAGAATGGGGAGAGTGAGTGGATGAGATGGGGCAGCTTGAAAGTTCAAAACTCCAAAGTTTATCTTGTGATTGAACTTGTTTAGGGCTTTAACATGTCTTGTCAGGCAACAATAACTGCTGTGAATATTAATTCAGAAATCTGGACACCAAACTAAGGTTATAGGAAGATTCTGGATAACACACTATGTAGCTATAGGCCGTTCACGGTTGAATTTTTATTGGCATATTGGCAGGCCTTTGCTGCATACAAAATACAAACCTTAGAGATGCAAAACATTTGGATTTTTAGCTTGTTTGTTTGTTTTTTGGCTAAGCTGTGGACAAATGATACTAATTACAAAGATGTCCTGATATATAAGGGTAACCTATAAAGGTAACCTACCTATTTGACACCAACACGAGGCTAAGGATAAACTCAAATTTAAGGGGACCAATTTCTACTTTGGTGATAAATTCACACTCTGATAGGCCATCTCACTACCATCTGTTACTACAATTCGGAGACACCATTGAAAATATCTCTTGGGCTGGATGTGTAGCTCTCGTTGTGACAGTGTCTGCCTAGCAAACACAAAGCTCTAGTTTAGTCCTCACCACTACTGAACTGGGCTTGGTGGCCCATGCCCATAATCACATCACCCATGAGATGGATATAGAAGGTTCAGAAGTTGAGGGCTATTCTCTCCTACATAGTGAGTGGTACACTAACGGCTACTCTAAGATCCGTGAGAGCTTGTCTTATGGAGGGAAACAACAAAAACAAAAGGACTGGCTGGCAAGATAGATTAGTGGGTAAAAGTACTTGCAGCTTACTGATCTGAGTCTGACTCCCAGAACTGATGTAAAGATAGAAGACTGACTCTGCAAAGTTGCATTGTGACTTCCACACAGGCTCTGTGGCACGTGTGCCCACACACAGTAATAAGCTAACTTAAAAACATAAATAAAGTCGGAAGCTTTGATAGCCTGGAATAAAATAAGAATATGCATTGTGGTAGGATAAAAGGCAGGGAGCTGCGGGAGCCAGTATTTGGGATTTGTTGGGTAAGAGAATGTCAGAGGCAATATTTATTTATTTAGTGGGGTAGATGTTGAATAGTTGAAGTAAAGTCTACTGCTGAGGTGGGTTTATAGTTTAAACAAATACCTTTAAAGTTAATATTATGGAATCATAATATTATATAAGATTCATATAAAATGGTCATAATCAAAAGTGAGGCCTTCCCCCACCCCATTTTTTTGATTTTTGGAGACAGGGTTTCTCTGTGTAGCCCTGGCTGTCCTAGAACTTGCTTTGTAGGCCAGGTTGGCTTCTAGCTCACAGAGATCTGCCTGCCTCTGCCTCCTCAGTGCTGGGATTAAAGGTGCCAGGCACCATGTACAAACCAAGTGTAAGACTTTTCTGAGAGGATGGCGTGGGAACGTTTTGGAACTCGTGTGCGTGTCAGTCCTAGATACTGAGCCGTGCACAGTAGTGGCGCTTTTCCATTGACTGTGTCTTCTGCGAGGTAAGGTTCTCTGCAGTTCTCTGGGAAATATAAAAGGTTGATGGGAAGATCTTTTGGCCAGTGAGTGATCTGTAGTTTGGTATTATTAATTAGGATGATTCTTTTGCTGTTTGGTCTGTGAGCTGCGTTGGTATGTCATATTTTCTGAGCAGTAATGGATATTACTTCTACCTCTTGGCCAAGTTCAGTCAGACTACTCTGGAAGAGCCAAATGTAACAAACTAAATAATTGAGTCTCCATGTAGACATCTGACTTGCTTCCGAGGCTCTGTGTTCATAATGGGACTATGGAGCGACATATATTTCCTAAGAAATAATTTCTTAGGTTAAATGTGAAATTTCTTCAGAATGAAATCCTTCAAGCCACAGGGCATGAAACCTTCATAGTCTCTGTGTGACATGTGTCTTCAAGAGGCTTGTCCCTTACTTGCCAGCTAATCACAGCACAGCCAGGAAGGGAGAGAGCAGTATGTTCTGACCCCATAGGCGTTTGTGGATGTGGAGTGGAACTCGCACCTACTTTGAGTGTGAGTTCCCTCTGTAGAGAGTGGGAGTGAGGAGCAGCTGTGGCTGGCCGCACACCTCCTGGCTCAGGATTGATTGCTTTTATTGTGTTTGGTTTCTAGTATGTTAGAGTAGTAGTACATCTCAGAGAATAATGTGAGAATGTGAGTTAGAGTGGCATCTGTCTTAGCAAAACTTGTCCTGTCTCCTGCTGATTAGCTCAGGGCATGCTCCTGTGGCTTTGGCAACACAAGCTTACCTGAATGAATTTGCTACTTCTCAGACATGGTAGCTGATGCCTATGCCTGCCAGGTGCATGTTTTAACTAGTAGAAGGTAATAGTGGTACAGTTGAAATTTCCATTGTCAAGAAATAGTTAATGTAGAAGCAGGATGCTCAAGGGCAGCTAACAGGCGGGGTTTGCAGAGTGCTATGTAGACTTGGATTTAAAGCTCCATGGAGCAGGCTAATAGCAGTGTGCTTTGATGTCAGACAAAGGCCTCTTTGGCCCTTTCCTTCTCTCAGGATTCTGCTCCTTTCTGCCATCAATACCTAGAATATTTTATTTCATTTAAATAAGGAAAACTGTTGAAAACCCTTTCATCTTCCCATCTTGGCTTCTACCACCAATCTCCTATCCATACAGTAGTGAGGAAGTGAATGAACTTCATACCAGTGTCCTTCCTCACACCTTGGAGGCCCTTCAGCTTCAAGTTTCAGGAGAGTTGTTATATAAGGCTGGGGCCAGAATGAGGGCAGCTGGTATACTGGTTTTTGAGCCTAATTAGCCATTTCAGTTTATAGCTACCCTTTCCTCATTTCTCTGCTTCGATTATAGAGAATTGTTTTACTTACATTGGTTTTGTATTATAAGAGAAAAAGCAAAACTAAACACGATAGTTTTGATTAGGGCTTTGATTTTTTAGAAAAGACTTCTGTTTCTTTTTAAATATGTAATTAGAATCTGAGCATGGTGGGTCAGACCTATCCAGCACTTGAGGGATAAAGGCAGGAGCAGCAGAACTTCGTGGCTCTCGCCTACATTGTGAATTCCATCCTAGCCAGGGCTATGTGAGACCCTCATCTCAGAAAAACAGATCAAACAAAAAAATATATGTAATTAAAAACATTACTGTAGAGTTACTATTTTAGGTCAACTATGCAACTTAAAGCAACTCTGTTAAAAAGGAAACACTTTAGAGACAGTTACTGAAATGTTTATTATGAAGAAAATAATATTTGTGTGTGTGTGTGTGTGTGTGTGTGTTTTAAATATATAGTAATAGGGGACGAGTGAAGTAAAGAAGGCGTGTGGCTGAAACAAGGTAGCTATGAGATGATAGTGAAACTGGGTGCTGGGTACATAACAGCTTTTACTGTTTATCCCTTGGTATGTTTTTGAAATTTTACATTTCAAGTGGTAGATGAAGGAAAATGAACTATTAACAGTAGTGATAAAATTATTATATAATACATACACTGAAAGGGACAATAATCTAGATATGTATAGCTGACATGTTTATGAGTGGAACAGATTGTCTGGATTCGAATCCCAGCTCTGCAGCTTACAGTATATCTGTATGCCTTGTAAATTTGTATATAGTGGATAACAATAGCATGTACTTGGTAGGGCTACTGTAAGAGTAAAATAAATTGAAAGGGAAGTGCAATACATGGTACCAAAGTCATTTAAAGAACTTTACAAATAACATGAAAAGGACAATTCTCTCAGAAATAGGGAAACTCAGGAACAAGCACAAACATGCAAGTGCACTTGCACACACACACACACACACACACACACACACACACACACACAAGTCCTACAAATGCCACATGCACATGAGAAGACTCTCACTGCTGGTGAGAACAAGATGTCATTTTATACTATTCATGGCAGAAAAACCTTGAAAATGCCCACTGCAGGAGGATTTGATCTCTGGGGCAAATATAAATTGGTACTGTGATCTAGGGTAAAAATTCCCACACCTTATGGCCTTGGTCTTTCTTTCTGCTTGCCTCCCTTATGGGATTCTGAATTAGAACTCCTGGCTTCTCATACTGGTATAAATGCCTTCTCTTTACTCCCCAGATACACATGGCTAGTAGATTACCCTGGCTGGATATCTCTAATGAGCTATGCACTGACCCTCATTTATCTCTTGAATGAAAGTTTTCATTTTGGGATGCCTGCTGTCTAGAGGTTTGAGGTCAGCTAGAAATGTAAGGGAACCATAATCAACTATGTATTTGCTCAGAGCATCTAGTCATTTCATCTCTTGAGGCTTATATAGAGTTACAGGTCTAGCTCTGCAGCCGAGTATTCCAGTGCCTCCATAATCGAATTTCTGTCCAATCTTTTCTTCTTTCTTTTCTCATTTCAACTTTCCCACCAACCCTTCCTTTACCCCCAGCCCCAGGGTGTGTATCAGAGTCTCACTACATAGCCTAGGTTGGCCTCAGGTAATTCTATCTCAGTGTCCAGTTTCTTCTCTCTCTCTCTCTCTCTCTCTCTCTCTCTCTCTCTCTCTCTCTCTCTCTCTCTCTCTCTCTCTCATTGTTTTTTGAGACAGGGTTTCTCTGACTATCCTGGAACTCACTTTGTAGACCAGGCTGGCCTCAAACTCAGAAATCCACCTGCCTCTGCTTCCCAAGTGCTGGGATTAAAGGTGTGCACCACCACGCCCAGCTTCAGTTTGGAATTCTTTTTCCTTTCTCTTTTTCAATTTTGTAACATCCTAAGGAGGAATCTAAATTATGCTCTTTGAGAAATCTTGATTGTTGTAGAGCACAGTAAACTTCCACCCCCCCCCCCCCGACTCTGTTTGGAGTGTTACTGTGATTATTACTTATTGAGTTGCTAACAACATTCACGGAACTGTTAGATATGACAAAGGATAAGATGAAATTTTAAGCTCCAGATACCAATTTAGTAAACAGAAATTATTGTGTTTGAGTTTTTATACAGTTTTGTTATTAGCCTTCCAATGAAGTTATAGCCAGATCATGACCAAAAAGCAAAACCAAACAAAATAACTGAATAAATCTATGTCATCACGGGCTTGTTCAGTTTCTACTAATTTGGATAGGGATCAGGTGACATAATCCATTTAAATAAAAGGAGAAACAAAAAGCCAAGAAGCGTTAATTATTTTTATTGGGAGTATTACTTGAAGTGTTAAATGTAATTATATATTAACCTCAATATTAAAAATAGTTTTTAAGGTGGATCTTTGAGTTCGAGGCCAGCCTAGTCTACGACAGAGAGTTCCAGGACAGCCAGGGCTATATCAAGAAACCCTGTTTCAGGGCTAGAGAGATAGTTCAGCAGTTAAGAGCACTGACTGCTCTTCCAAAGGTCCCAGCAACCACATGGTGGCTCCCAACCCTCTGTAATGGGATCAGACACCCTCTTCTGGTATGTCTGGAGACAGCTACAGCGTACTCACTTACATTCAAAAAAAAAAAAAAAAAAAAAAAAAAGCCGGGCGTGGTGGTGCATGCATGCCAGCACTTGGGAGGCAGAGGCAGGTGGATTTCTGAGTTTGAGGCCAGCCTGGTCTACAGAGTGAGTTCCAGGACAGCCAGAGCTATACAGAGAAACCCTGTCTTGAAAAACAAAAACAAAAAAGAAAAAGTAAATCTTAAGAAAGAAAGAAAGAAAGAAAGAAAGAAAGAAAGAAAGAAAGAAAGAAAGAAAGAAAGAAGGAAAGAAAGAAAGAAAGAAAGAAAGAAAGAAAGAAAGAAACCCTGTTTCAAAAACTAAACCAAACAAAAACAAAAAACAAAAAGATTTTTAAAGGGACAATAAGAGATGCCTCAGTGGATAAAGGTTCTTGCTGCCCAGCTGAATTCCATCTGTAGAACCTACATGTTGTGGAGCAAGCACAGGTGCCACCAACACACGTGATAGATAAATAAGTAGATAGGTAGATAGACAGATATTGAACTAACTGTCTTTAAGAGGTTGGATGGCTGACTTGGTGAGAAAAGGGCTTCCTGTGCAAACATGCAGACCAGAGTTCAGATCCCCTGCAGCCATGTAAAAAGTCAGAAATAGTGGTTATGTAGCTTAACTGGTGAGTTTCACATTCAGTAAGAGACCCTGTTTCAAAAAAAAAAAAAAAACCAAAAAAACCAAAAAGAAAACAAAAAACAAAAAAACAAACCAAAAAGATGAGCAATGATAGAAGAGGAAGATGCCCATCGTTGACCTTCCCCTGCCTGTGTGCACACACATACATGACTGCATTCCCACACACACCTTCGTGAATTTTAAGGGCTGGTAGATAACTCAGTAAAGTGCTGTGTTGCTAACTCAAGGGCCTCAGTTTGATCCCCAGAACTCATGTATAAAAAACCAGGCATGGTAACTTGGCAAGTGGTGACTAGCCAGTTCTCTCCTTATATTCCATGGGTCCTGAGAGAATTTAACTCAGATTGTTACGCTTGGTGGCAAGTGCTCTTTGCCCACTGAGTCATTTTTCCAGCTATGAGAAAAAAATATGTTAATGCTTTTTAGAGTATTTATGTTATTTATAGAGTACCCATAGGCTAGTAGTCACTAATCCACTGTTATGCAACTAGATTCCTATGGTTTGAAATTAAATTTCTGGAGACCCAGACTCAGAAAAGTGTGGCTATACTACAAAATTCTTAAAAAGAGATGTAGGTGATATTTCTAAAGAAATCACTCATGAGAGACCACAACCTTACAGTTTTGTGGAAGAGTTGGGGGAAGGATTGAGGGAACCAGAGGGGTCAAGGACACTATAGAAAAGAACCCTACTAACGTGGGCCCATAGGTGCTCAAAGAGCCTGAACCAATAACCAAAGAGTGTGCACAGACTGGACCTACACCCACTACACATTAGTCGTAGATGTGCAGCTTGGTCTTCCTGTGGGTCTCCCAACAATTGGAGTAGGGGATTTCTCTGACTGGGAATCTGTGGCCTGTCTTTTGGGCCTTTTCCACTAGCAGGGATGCCTTGTCTGGCCTCAGTGGGAGAAGATGCACGTAGTCCTGATGAGACCTGATATGTCTGGGCAGGTTGGTACTCAGGAGCAGGACTCCTCTTCTCTGAGGAGAAGGGGAGTGGGGAAAGGGGAATAAGAGAGTGGGAGTGGGGGGAGAGGAGGGAGGGGGCCCTGATCGGGATATATGTACAATGAATAAATTAATAAAAGGATTTGATAGCAAGGATATTTGGATAGCATTTTTGATATAATCAGAAGCGGTCTAAATCAATTTCATACACTTTATTATTGCTTTATTTGTGGAGGGGCTATGGATGTATATGGAAGTGCATGAGTGTGTGCAGATGTGCAAAGGTTTGCAACACGGAACATGTTCCTTAATTGTACTGTACCTTTTTTTCCTTACTGAACCTGCAGCTTTCCAATTGCCTAGTTTAGCTGGCCAGTGAGCTCCAAGACTCTAGCTATCTCCACTTCCACAGCACACTACCACACCTGGCTTTTCCTCAGATCCTGGGATCCTTGTATGTTGTTATACTTTACACTAACTGAGCCATTCTCCCCAGTCCACTGCTTTTTTGTTGTTGTTTGTTTCTCTATCCCTGTTATATTTCCACTCATATGTCATCATTTGGGAAAGTAATATTGGGATAGCATTAATATATTGCAATATGGTGTGTCTTTGCTAAATTTTTGAGGACAAATGCCTCATTTCAAGTTTTCTCGCCTGGCTCCTTTTTTCACTCAGCTAGCTATCTTCTGCTTACTAAACCATTCCAAGTGTCTGAGTGGTCTATTAACATTGCTGGTCACACAATTACTTGCTTACCTCTGTCTCAACACTGCTTTCTCTGTAAACTGTATCCCTAACTGAATTGTTTAAACCCAAGGCAAAACTATGCTTTTATTTTGAGCTTTTAAAACAGTGTTTTCTTGATAACAGAATGGATAGATAAACATGTAACTTCTTTTCTTTTCTATACTACTTGGTGTAGGATTAAGATATTTGGATAATGCTTATGGGATTATTAGGAAAGGTTACGCTTGTGAGAATGCCTCAGAGAAGGAATTAACTGAGCCCTGTGTAGTATATGATGGGAGGAGAGATGTGTAGTCTCTGGCATGGCATTGAGGCTGTCTTCTCTTACAACTCAGATAGGGGAGGAACCCTGAAATGGAAGCTGGATCTCTACATTTGCGTGCTCTGGTAAATGCATCTGCAGACCCTAGCCGACCGGATGCATGCCACATGAGAGATCACAACAAGAGAAGGACAGAAGCCGGATTTAATTACTGGGATGCTTACAATCAGTTTATAGTCTAGAAATGGTTATAACCCAAGCATGGTACTTTTTCCTTTCCCCAAGGAAGCCAAACATTTTCTTGTCTCATTAAGGCTGTGTTGCAAATCTGAAGTAAAGTTCACTGAAGTCGTTTTAAGCCAGGGCCTGGAGAACCTTTTGGGGGTCCCCAAGTCCAGTTTCAGGGTTTCCAATGCCCTCTTCAGACACTGCATGCATGTGATGTACAATACATGTGGGCAAAACTTAAGTATGTATAACAATTTTTTTAAAGTAGTTTTAGTTGGCAATCATTAGTGAGACAGATGTGGTTATATTGGTTAAATAATTAGAATTTAATTTTTTGGTAAAGAACTCAAATGCTCAGATTTCATTTTGCTAATTCTTTGCCTGTTACATTTCACCAATTCTATTTCCTGATTCTTCTTAATATGTGTATGAAGCAACTGCAGTGAAAGTGATGCGTGTGTTCAGTGTCTAGTGGTTTTAGCCATTAAAACAGACATGAAGAAATATTAAGGGAATGGGAATAGAGTTGAGTTTAGGGAGTGACTGTTTATCCTGAGCCCGTAGGATGGTAGCTTTTCGCCACCTTTCTTCGCAGTTTCATAGTTCTTTCCATCAAAACAGTATATTTGGAATTGATTGAATTTTGGGGCATAGTTTCGCACAGTTTATATTTGTAAGAGATTGATGGATCCAAACTCATTTACAAAATGAATTTTAACTGTCGAATTGTTAAGTAGTTGCAGAAACCATTTAGGTTTGTGCTATGTATGGGAAATAATAGTCTGACAGTTGTCAGGTGAACATGAGTCGGAGCAGAGAGGTGGTGAGTGCTGAAAAGATCGGTAAGATCATTCCATCATTGTGCAGTAACCGCACTTCCTCTGTATAAATGTGTCTATTGGGGCAGAACTCTGCACCCTCCAGCTTGCTGCCTGTTTGTTTCACCCCGACATACATGAGGCTTTGAGGCAGTGCACTTGATGAGGGTGCCCATTTCTTCTTTGCCCCAAATGCTCAGGCCTAAAATTATTCTTGGCATACTGAGCTGTCTGTCTAATGTCTGTCTGTCTGTCTTTGAGACAGGGTCACATTATATATCGCTGGCTAGCCTGCAATTCTCTGTGTAGTTCAGGCTAGCCTTGAGTTTGTGGCATGCCTCCTGCCTCTGTGTCTCAAGTGTAGAGATTCGAGGTGTGTGTTATAGAACTGGAATGCTGTTCTATTGTTAAAAAGCACATGTGTTCTAGATAATACCTATCCCACCTTATTTCATCTGTTTAAATACTTCAAGGGGAAGTTACTCTCCTTTGTTACATGTGGGGAAAAAAACAGTATTACAGACATAAACCATTTGTCTGAGGTTACAGTCCTCTTAAATGTCTCCTTTCATGACTAGTCTGAGAATCTTGTACTTTTTCTTGTTAATCCAGATTGTTTTATAGTTTTCAGGATAAAAGTAAAGTGTGCTCACTATCTTTGGGAGGCACTGCTGTTACCATCAGCCTACTAAACTTGTTTGACTTTATATGCTACTCTGAATTTGCTGTTTGCTGGATTCTTGTAGACTTTACCCTCAGGTGCTGTCTTTGTTTATTTCTACTGTTTCGTTGTAAGTTGGATAATTATTAATTAAAAAGTCCTCACTATTTGGTGAGTGCATGAGGTGAGTGTGTGCAGTCTTCAGGAGCCTGGAGTTGGAAGTTACTTCTTCACAGTATCAAAGCCTGATGCATCCAGTGGCCAGGAGCTTGCCCTCATTTTCAGATAGTTTTGGCATTAACTTGTGGGCCCAACCCCTGAAGAAACCTACAGCTTTAAGAGATAAGATTAAATATATAAACTAATAATTTATAATACAAAATAGCTTCTAGTTAAATGATGATATAAGCTGCCAGGGCTGATGGAGTTAAACAGTAACTGGAGGAAGACCATTCAGTGAAGAGAGAAATGAAACCATTTTATTATAGCCCTGAGCTTAGGCTACATTAGTGTGTAATCTTCTCATTTATCACAGCAACCCTGAAAAGATGGTAGTTATCATTCCCATTTGACAGATGTGATAACTGACCTTGCAGTTGAGCAGGATGGGATTCAAGCTTGGGTCTGTGTGGAATTAATGGTATGCAAATTTATTCTGCATTACCATCTCTCTAAAATAGATCACTTGTGTTATACTTTTTAAGAGATATCTTCAACTACCTCCCCACTTTTTTCTTATAATAAAAAATATACAGGGCTGAAGACATGGTTTAGCTCACTCACTGTTCTTCCCCAGGACCCAAGTTCAGGTCCCTGAACCCACCTGGCAGCTCACGACTGTGAGTAGTAGTGGCACATACATGCCTTTTATTCTAGCACTAGGGAGGCAAAAAGTTAGGTCTCGGAATTTGAAGCCAGGGTGGTCTACAAAGCAAGTGCAAGGACAGCCAAGGCTACACAGAGAAACCCTTTCCCAACATCCTTATTTCCTCCCCAAATTAAAAATGTACATGCTAAAAAAATTGAAGTTAGAGAAATCACGTAAAATGTTACCATTTGGAGATAAGTGTGATTACAAGTTTGCTGTGTGTGTCCCCGGGGTTATGTTTCTATAGCGTATATGACATCTGTATTACATATGTGTATGTGCACATGTTTGCATGGCTATATATTGAAAGGATATATTTTTAACCTTTATATAAAAATCAGAGTAGCTATGTATATTATTTTGTTTTGTTTATTTTTATAAAACTTAATGACTATTTTCTAAAGTGTACTTTTTAAAATTCAACAAAGGCTTCTGTTCTGAATATGTGCTATAATTTATAATCAGTAATTTCTCACGAGAGTTTTTAAGCTTTTTTCTTTCTTTTTTTTTTAAGATTTATTTTTTTATTTTATGAGTATATTGTTGCTGTCTTCAGACACACCAGAAGAGAGCATCTGATCCCATTACAAATGGTTGTGAGCCACCATGTAGTTGCTGGGACTTGAACTCAGGACCTCTGGAAGAGCAGTCAGTGCTCTTAACCACTGTGCCATCTCTCCAGCCCACAGCTTAAGCCCTTTATAATGTTTACTGTCTCATGCTTACTTTTTGCTCAGTAAAAATTTTATGTAAACTATTTTGTACATATTCTTGATTGTTGCCTAACAACTTTTATGTCTCCTTAAAGACTTGATTCAAAACTGACAGCAGCATAGTTGTGCTGTTTATATCCTGCATAGTATGTTCTCACATGGTAAGGTCTAATAGTGAATATTCTCTTCTGTCTAATTGTCATCAGAAGAGATCAACCAACCCATTCCGGTTTGATAGGTTTAATTTGTGTTTCTCTGACATCCAGAGAGGCTGAGTATTTGCTGGAGTTGTCATCAATAGGGCTGCCAGCCAACCTTGGACCTCTCTTCCTTTACTAGTCAAAACATAAGCGAAGAGAAGGACAAAAGGCTTCATCGTATCTGAACGTTATTTCATGTTCTGTCTGTTTGCAGATCTCTGACATCTACATTAGTGGGGAATCAGGGGATATGTCAGCCAAAGAGAAACTACTCTTGTGGACTCAGAAAGTAACAGCTGGTTACACAGGAGTCAAATGCACCAACTTTTCTTCCTGCTGGAGCGATGGGAAAATGTTCAACGCATTGATTCACCGATACAGGTGCGTACAATGGAATCTTACTGCCCCTAGAAGAAACCCTTCTCATCTGTTTGTAATTAACTGCCACACCATCTTCCCCTTCCACCAAGAATTAGACTCTGAGTCATTGAATTGTTTGAGAATCAGTCTGTAATGAGGCTACTGTTTTAGGCACTGGCCAAAGAAGTGACCCAGTCAGAGCTCTTGCTTTCAGGGAGCAGACTTTCACTGTGGAGAATAGCCTGCACATTTTCATATAGTGGCAGGTACAGAGGAAGGGCACTATTACAGGGTTGTGGTGATTTGGACAGAGGTGGCCAGAGATGGCCTCTTAGATGAGTATGTCAGAAGTGAGCCATGCAGTCTCTGTGGTCAAAGCATCCCGAGTAGGTGGAAGATCAAGTGCATAGGACACGAAGAGAGAGGGACTGGGTCAAAATAAGGAGCCGCTTACTATGGCTTGGTATGACAGGAGGAAGGAAAATAGGAGTTTTAACCACAAGCCAAAAATAATCTGAGCTCTGAGCAGTCGTATATAAGTGTCAGTTTCTACTTTGTATCAGTTTATTAATTTCTGTAAGCTTGGGATTAGGTGCATAAGGTTCCTGGTGTGCAATTAGAAATAGGATCAAGGTTAGTAGTAACTTCTTACCTCTTGAGTTCTCTCTAACTCACTCAGTGTTTTCAGTTCTGGGAGTTGTTAAGAGCTTCTTGTGTGAACTCATGTGCAATGCAGACAGTGCTTTTTCATGTTGCTCGCTGGACTTTTACAGGCCCGATCTGGTAGACATGGAGAGAGTACAAGTGCAGAGTAACAGGGAGAACCTGGAGCAGGCCTTTGAAGTGGCCGAGAGGCTCGGGGTCACCCGACTGCTAGATGCAGAAGGTGAGAGTCTTAAGATTTTAAGTATATTTGGCGTGTTCTGAAAATTCTATCTGGCAGGATCCCTTGTTCTGACCAAGAACTCTTATCTTGCTTACTCTCAGATGTGGATGTGCCATCTCCAGATGAGAAGTCTGTAATCACTTACGTGTCTTCAATTTATGATGCCTTCCCCAAAGTCCCCGAGGGAGGAGAAGGGATCAGTGCTACGGTAAAAGGACATTTTCCTAAAATACCAAGTCACAGAGGTAGAAAGCCTCCATTAGATAGTGCTTTTTAGTTTCTTATGCATAGAGCACTTTCACAAAGACCACCTGACTCTACATTATCTCTGTCATAATGGACACTGTCCCTGAGAATGAGTCTGGGTATTGCTAATTTTGTGCCATCTAACATAGACCATTTGATGTTAAATGCCAGCCCCCCTCCCCAATGTTCTTTTTATTCCCAGCTGTAATTCAAGATGAAGCATTTTCATCTCAGCTACTGATAGAAGTTTGATTAGAGCCCCATTGTGCTCTAGGATAGCCTGCTGCCTCAGCCTCGCTGTGTTGTAATTACAGTGTGAAGAATCACCATGCTTGGAAAATACCCTACTTCATAATCAGAGTAGCTTGGTTTATAGTCTGTCTACCTGTCAGGATATTGAATGCCAGCTGGAGATTCCTTGGGGAGCTTTGAGATTGAGTCTCTGAGCACTCAAGAGAGAGTTTTATATGGTATGGGGTGACCTTGACTACTTTATCCTGTGCTGCTGCTGCTGCACAGTACAAATCGGATCTGTGATGTTTGCCTTCTGACTGTAGGAAGTGGACTCCAGATGGCAAGAATACCAAAGCCGAGTGGACTCACTCATTCCCTGGATCAGGCAGCATACGATCTTGATGTCAGATAAATCTTTTCCCCAGAACCCTGTTGAACTAAAGGTAAAAAAGCGCGGACTGAAGGTGCTTTTTATAAATTCTCCTTGGGTTAAGCCTTAGAGCTTGATGTAGTGGGTTCTAGTGAGGAGATGTAAAAAATTGTTCCCTGTTGTCTATTGATTTGTTCGTCAAATATTAATCTTTGTAGGCACTTTATAACCAATATATACACTTCAAAGAAACGGAAATACTGGCCAAGGAGAGAGAAAAAGGAAGAATCAAAGAGTTATATAAGTTATTAGAGGTAAGGAAGCATATTTCTGGCTAAAATAAGGTTTGCAGTTTGTACTTCTGTTATTTCTTAGTAGGTTCCACATGTTCTCCTTTTATCCTGAATTAGTAGTAATATCCTTAGTGGGTCTTCAAATTTTGTGGTAAAGGGACAGTATCAACAAGCTGTAATTAAGGGAGTTATTAAGAAACAGCATCTTTATTCAGACATTTTTTTCCTTGCTTTTTAGAGGAAACTAAACCTTTCCCCCAGTTTACAAGAAAGAAAATTTTCATTCATCTTTGATTCCTATTGGATTTGAGGCTTTAGAGTTAGGTGTGTTTAACCTTGCCAGACTCAGGTGCATCTCTCCACATGTTAGGCCTTAGATTAAAAAATTTTGGCTCATAAGTTGTTAGATGCTTATTCTTTTCCGATATTAAATAATGGGGGAGGGGCAGAAATGCTGATTGACTAAGACACCCCCCACCCCCCCAACAAACAAAAAACAAAAACAAGAAGCAAAGTACAAATAGATGAAAACAGGCCAGAGGGCAGGGCTGTGGTTTGGGATTGAAAAGTATCTCTTTCAGGTGTGGATTGAATTTGGCAGAATTAAGCTGCCTCAAGGCTACCACCCTAACCACGTAGAAGAAGAATGGGGGAAACTCATTGTTGAAATGCTAGAGCGAGAGAAGTCCCTGCGGCCGGCTGTGGAGAGGTACATCCGGAAGGTGGTCTGACATTCCCTGGGGCTACTTTGAGTCTTGTACTTCATTATGGTTTTTATGTTTTTCAGGCTAGAATTGCTGCTGCAGATTGCAAACAAGATACAGAATGGTGCTTTGAACTGTGAAGAAAAACTGACACTAGCTAAGAACACACTGCAGGCTGTAAGTGTTGTTACATGCGTTCCGCTTTTCACCCAGCTGCTCTGACAGTCAAAATCCAGCAGTGTTTCTTGCTTTCTCTTGGTTTTCTCCATCTTAGTGGGTGAGAGCAATAGAGGTTTCTCACCCTTATTCTTTTTCTGTCACAGGATGCTGCACACCTGGAATCAGGACAGCCAGTGCAGTGTGAGTCAGATGTCATTATGTACATTCAAGAGTGTGAGGGTCTCATCAGGCAGCTGCAGGTGGATCTCCAGATCCTACGGGATGAAAAGTACTACCAGTTAGAAGAGCTTGCCTTTAGGTGAGTCCTGGGGTCCCTAGGGAGGGCTGGCTTGCTGTGAGGTAAAGCATTGAGACTGAGATAAGAACTGACACTGAATCTTCACCTTGATTCTCACACTTCTGTGGCTCTGGTATGCATGCACATAGTATATGCAGGAAACGTCCTGTGGTGAGCTCCACTTTTAAACACCTCTCCCTCCCACTAAGTGCCTGGAGTATATTTCCTGTTCACTGGGCCATCTTAATGTATTCCTTTCTATTTCAAAATGACTTGCAAAGGTATGCTAGCACATGTGACTTTGAAACACTGGTAATCTACTGAACTCATTTAGGATGCAGAGTGTCTAAAGTCACATGGCAATTCAGTATTTATTCTGTTATGACCTTCAGGAGTCACAAACACTATGCTACTTCCTTCCAATTAACACTTTAATTTGACATTTGCCTTGAAAAATACCAAACTAGATGATGTTAAAATACCACTTCGCATTCCTGTAATAGGTTTTCAAAACACTTTCTCTAATATAGTCTAATTTTTATTTTTACCATGTGCTTGTTAAATAAATAACGAACAATTTATTTTAAGCATGTGTTAAGTCTCTTCTTGTACTTCAGGGTCATGCGCCTGCAGGATGAGCTGGTCACCCTGCGCTTAGAGTGTACAAATCTATACCGGAAAGGCCATTTCTCGTCACTTGAATTGGTTCCGCCCTCTACTTTAACCACTACTCACCTGAAAGCAGAACCCCTGAACAAGACGACTCATTCTTCTTCTACCTCCTGGTTTCGAAAACCGATGACCCGGACTGAACTTGTATCTATCTCATCCTCTGAAGACGAAGGCAATCTTCGATTTGTATATGAACTACTCTCTTGGGTAGAAGAGATGCAGGTGGGTGTAGTCCAGAAAGCTGTCTTAAGATGGCCAGGTTGCTTTGTGTTCTTGGTAGAGGAAAACCTTAATTGCTAATCCTGTCTGCATCTAAGAACTCTTCTTATTAAGTGTCACTTTGCCTCTCCACTATTTAGTCCAGGAGGCCAGTGTAGCCTAGGCTGTTCTTGAACTCATGATCTTCCTGCACCAGCCTCCTGAATGCTGGAACTACATATGCCACCAGGCCTGATTCCTTTCTGCTAATATTCTAAATGAAGAGAGTCAGTATAGATTATAACAATCCCACACTGTTTAGCATCTGTTACTTTCTGCTGACTGTGCCCTAAGTGGTAGCTTGTGGGACACTTGCACATCTATGTATTGCAGGTATCTGTTCTGATGCTTCCTTTTTGGAAGAGGCGTTTATTGTTCCGTTTTTGTTGTTTTGGTCATATCTCTTAAGATTAAGCAAGACTGATATAAATATATTTATTACACATGTCCAATGGCACTACTTAATTATATTACAGTTTAAAAGCTCAAATTTGACATCGTTCTGTGCCAGTCTATGTTTGTAAACCCAGGTCTCAGGAGATGATAAATTCCAGGCCAGCCTGGACTGTGTAATAGGACCCCTATCTCAAGAAAAGAAAAGACAAAGCAGGGGTAGGGGACAAGATGGTGGCAAGAAATCTTCTACTGGCTAGTTGCTGATTCTGTGAATAAACTAAATATTTTTCAGATGTCTCTCTACCTTTTTTGTCTACCCTATGAAATTTAGAGACTCATAATGATTTGTTGTTGTTTTAAGACAGAGAGTCACTATGTAGCCCTGGCTGGCCCGAAACTCAGAGATTTGCCTGCCTCTTGTCTACTGAGTTATGGGATTGAAGGCATGGGCCACCATATCCTATAAAGGGGAGTGTTAGAGCATCCAGCCTGTTAAGACCCTTTCTGACTGAAAAACTCAGGACTGTTCTCTCCTATGCCAACACTGCTGAAGTAATGGCGCTTCCTCTCTTGCTGTTGAGGCTTATAAGAAGCCATGGAATGATAGACTGTTCAGATGCACAATTCTTATCCCTAGCCATTTTGTTTCTTTAAGTCAAGGTCTTCTGTGGTTCAGGCTGCCTGGGAATCCTGAGCCTTCTGTTTCTATGTTCCAAATGCTGAGATTACAAGGATGTGCCACACCACGTCATCTCCTTCAGATGTTGACGTTAACAACTTTCTGTACTTTCCTTTCAGATGAAACTGGAGCGAGCAGAGTGGGGTAATGACCTGCCTAGTGTGGAGCTGCAGTTGGAAACACAGCAGCATATCCATACCAGTGTGGAAGAACTAGGCTCAAGTGTCAAAGAGGCTAGGTTGTACGAGGTATATAGCATGCAGAATCTACATTACAAGAGTTCTGGGGAGTAGCATGTATTGGGAGGTGTGTCAACACTGCTGTTTCTCGGAAGGAAGAAACTTTGAAAAACAAAATGTATAATGAATACCACTTTACAGCAAATTCCCACTTTACTCAAAGTGTCTCTATTAACCTTGAAAGAACTTTGTGAGAAAAGTATTTTAACTATCAGATATCTTTATTACTAAAAAACAAAACATGATCTTAGGGGCTGGAGAAATGGCTCAGCAGTTAAGACTATATTGATGATCTGAATTCAGTTCTTATAGATGATCTGAATTCAGTTCCCAGCACCCATATCAAATGGCTTACAACTGCCTGTAACTCCAGCTCTAGGAACTATACAGGCATCTGCACTCAAATGCATATATTATACAACACACACACACACACACACACACACACACACACACAATTTTTAAAACTAATAGAAAAACTGAAAAAATTTAAAAAGTGATACTGAAAGCTGGAGCCAGAATTTAGTAAATAGAAGTAATAGAAGTAAATAGAAGTTTAGATACTCAGGTCCTTTGTTCCCAAAATTCATATGCATTTCCCTTTGCTGTAAGCCTGCAGTAGAGAGCTGGTCACTCAGTATATCCTCCAGCATGTCATTTTGTCTTCATCCTTGAGGGCTTTGGGGTTCAGTGCCTGCTAAGCAAGTGCTCTATTGCTGAGCAGTACCCATGCTTTTTCTGTTTTTTTTTTCTGTATCCCTCTTTCCACCTCCGTTCAAAGCAGCAAGTGAGTAGTTTGGCAGTCATCAGGTCTGGAGGGGGTTGGGTCTGAATTGCTAGAAACACAGGAATGTGAAAAGTGTGGGTTTAGTTAACCTGCTGAATTGTTGTCCACTCCGTGCTGCCTCAGGCTATGAAGTCTGATCTAGAACCTAGTTGTCCAGGCCTGTGTTTCCCAGAGCAGGGAGCCCCTACCGATGGACATCCTGTTTACATGGCTGAAACTATAGTTCACTCACTGTTTCTCTAATGAGTTTTGCTTTCGTTCCTTTCTTGTCAGGGAAAGATGTCCCAGAATTTCCATACTAGCTATGTCGAGACTCTTGGAAAGTTGGAGACACAGTATTGTAAATTGAAGGTGAGTTTTGACTGTTGACTTAGATTGTGCTCATGGAGAATTGGCTCCCTCCAAACAACACTTTCCTAATTCAGAAAGCACATGATTTGGGTCTTAGTTTTCTTCTTATTAGATTAGAACTATTATTCATATGGGTTATAACACTTTTTTTTTGAGGCATTATCTCCCCACATAGCCCATAATACCTTTTAAACTACACTTACCCTAGCTTAGCCCTTGAAACACCAATATCATAGATAGATGTATTTCACCGCAGCAAACTTCTAGATTTTTAAAGGGTCAGAAACCACTGCTCTTGAAAATTATAAACAAGTAAAACCAATCTTAGCTATCTTCTTCACCAATGGCCGTCCATATTTTAAGGTGCCATAACTAAAAAGTTTAGACTGATGGAGACCATTCCCTTGTCTATTGCTTTTCATTCCCTTCTATAGAGGTTGTCTGTGGTAGGAGCCAAGATCATTCTCTATGCAGGGACCCTTACAGCAGCCCATGGGTCACATCTTCAGCATAAGATTGACAGTGACCATGGAAGTTTTCTATCAAACGGTGTAAAACTTGAGACCATGGAGAAGAACTCAGATATTAAAAGCAGCCTTAGTGGGCGTGTGTGGCTTAGTGGTAGAGAATTTCTTAGCATGCCTAAGGCCTTAGGTTTAAATACTAACACTTTAATGCAAAAGCACCAGGCTTAGTACATTTCCCGTGCTGTTCCTTCCTGATGTGGCTGTGTTGTCTTCTCCAGGTGCACAGGCTAGCAGTCTAATCCTTTAACTCATGCTTTGTCCAGGAAACTTCTAGCTTCCGAATGAGGCACCTTCAGAGCCTGCACAAATTTGTCTCCAGAGCCACAGCTGAACTGATCTGGCTGAATGGGAAGGAGGAAGAGGAACTAGCATGTGATTGGAGTGACAGTAATCCCAATATCTCAGCCAAGAAAACCTACTTCTCTGTAAGTCTCACACAGCAAGACTGTCATGTTTAATAGCAGTAGCAGGAGGCAGAAGTAGTCTGCAAAGACTCTGCTTCTAGAGCAGCTGTTCTCAACCTGTGTATTGAGACCTCTTTGACAAACCTCTATCTCCAAAAATATTTATGTTCCGATTCATAACAGTAGCAAAATTACAGTTATGGAGTAGCAACGCAAATAATTTTATGGTTGGGGTCACCACAGCCTGAGGAACTGTGTTAAAGGGTTACAGTGTTTGGAAGGGTGAGGACCACTGCTATAGACTTAGGTGATGACAGGTAGAAGCAGGGACTCTGCTCATCGCATCTGTTCTGTGAGAAATGTGTGTGGAGGAGCGAGAGCCCTTGAGTAGATTCATTTAGAAAGCTATGTTATGAGTAGATAGAGCTGCAGTCTGCAATTAGAGTCATTTCAGAAATTAATACAGCTTTGTTGTTAAGATTACAGGGTGTGATGAATCTAAATTCAAGTTCTGATTTGTCCACTAGCTAGGTCTGTGACCTTGGGCAAGGCACTTAGTCTCTTCCAGTCCTTGTAAAAATGGGATAAGAACTATTTGAAAGGGCTGTATAAAAAGTTGAGTAAGACTTAATAAGCTAATCTAAGCAAAGTGCCTTATTATACAACAGTTAATATTTAAATAAGTTGTACTTTTAGATTTCTATAATAGTTGAATTTTTATTAACATTTTGGTCTTTATCTCTTAACATGTAAAATGGTCGGGAATATTCATCATTAATGGGGCAATGCCTTCTACTCTCTCTTCCCTCCTTCTCTCCACCCCCTCTTCTCTGTCTCTGTCTCTCTTTCCCCACTCCTTTTTAAACTTAAAAAAAAAACTTATTTTATATGTATGGGTATTTTGCTTGCATATTGTCTGTGTACCACATATGTGAGTTACAGACAGTTGTGAGCTACCCTGTGGGTGTTGGGAATTGAACCTGGGTTCTCCGGAAGAGCAGCCAGTGCTTTTAACCACCAAGCCATCTCTCCTGCTTTGCCTTCTATTCTTTATAATGAAGAAGTAGACAAGTAAGTGGGAGTATTTTTTTTGCTACTTTCAGTATTTCCATACACAGGGTTTTAAAGCATCTTTATGCAAACAGTCCACTCTTCTACTAGCACCCTCTTTGGTTGGTTTAGTTCCATTAATCTACAGTTAGTAAAAACTGTGAATATTGCCTGATTAGAGAAGGACATAGGAAGCCTCTGAAGAGAAGAGGAAAGACTGGATGTTCTGATGCTGTAAATAGTGAGTGTGGAAACCATGAGGCCGCTAGACATACACAAAACGTGCTCTGAAACATAAAGGAGAAAGCATTAAATCTGGTAATAAGAATTCATAAAAAAGCCAGCATTTAAATTGTGTCTTGTATTAATAGAATTTTATGTCAGAGGAGGACATTTTGAGCTGAGAAAATAGTGAAGCAAAGCCTGCCTGTCAGTGCTCTGTCTCCAGTGTGTGGTACTTGTATGGTGCTGGCTAACTAGCCTTCCTAACCATGTTTGCTCTTTTCTGTGCCTCCTGAGTTCTCCCAGTCTACTCAGGGCTAGCTCAGATCCTATTGTGTTTTGTGAGTCCCTTCCCCTTAATTCCATAGGTTTTGCCCTTTTCTGAGATCCCTAGGCATTTGCAGTTTATACATCATATTTTGGTATCAATCGTTTTATAGACTCCTTAAAGTCAGGCAGGAAGCACTGTTTTCTTTATTGCTTCTTCTTCTACAATAGCATTTATTCTATAAAATTAAATTCAATTTGCAGGAGTTGACAATGGAACTGGAAGGGAAACAAGATGTATTTCGTTCTCTACAAGATACAGCGGAGGTGTTGTCACTTGAGAACCACCCAGCTAAGCAAACAGTAGAGGTATGTGATTGTAAAATGTGTGAAGTTAAAAGTATTGTGATAAAAATTCTGAGATCAGGAGCTTTGTTCTTCCAAGGCCTGGTAGAAATTCCACATCATTTGTGGGTTTTTTTTTTTTTTTTTTTTTTTTTTTTTTTGGTTTTTCGAGACAGGGTTTCTCTGTGTAGCCCTGGCTGTCCTGGAACTCACTTTGTAGACCAGGCTGGCCTCGAACTCAGAAATTTGCCTGCCTCTGCCTCCCGAGTGCTGGGATTAAAGGCATGCGCCACCACGCCCAGCTCACATCATTTGATTTTTTTTTTTTTTTTTTTTTTTTAAAGATTTATTTATTTATTATATGTAAGTACACTATGTAGTTGTCTTCAGACACTCCAGAAGAGGGAGTCAGATCTCGTGATCGGATGGTTGTGAGCCACCATGTGGTTGCTGGGATTTGAACTCCTGACCTTCGGAAGAGCAGTCGGGTGCTCTTACCCACTGAGCCATCTCACCAGCCCACATCATTTGATTTTATATTGGCTTCTTTTCTTTATTTTATTGACTTTTGACTTACTAAAGAAAGAGCTTGTGTCTTTTTTTTTTTTAAACAACTCTTCATCATTTAAAAATAACTGATTCATCTTCCTTTTTTAAAAAGATTTTTATTTTTATTTTATGTGTATGAGTGTTTTGCCTCCATGTATGTTTGTGTACCACAAGCATGCCTTGTATCTGTGGATGCCTAAAAATGATGTTGGATCCCCTGAGAGCTGGGAGCCACCATGTGTGTGCTGGAAACCAAACCCATGTCCTCTGCAAGGGCACTAATGCACTTAACCACTGAGCCACCTCTAGTCCCACATCCTACTTGTTGGTATAGTGCTATTATCCAGAGAAGAGAAACAGTAGAAGAATCAGGAAGGATTGATTGATTTATTGATTGATTTATGCTATGTTTTTTCTGGCTTGGTCATTTAATTATACTTGAGTGTAGAAGAGGCTTTTTCTGGGGAACCCCTTTTTAACACATCTGTGTTGGATGAAAGGCAAGCTTCTTTCTCCTGAGAAGCATTGCCCAGCTGTCCGTTAGCGATGCCTCTCCAATTTCTCCTCTGTCAGTAGCAGGATTGTACTCACATATATTTTGAGCCTGGTAGACTCATGCACATGTGCTTGGCTGTTACAGGCATATAGTGCTGCTGTCCAGTCCCAGTTGCAATGGATGAAGCAGCTGTGCTTGTGTGTTGAACAACATGTAAAAGAGAATGCAGCTTACTTCCAGGTATGGTCTTGGTGGTGGTGGTGATGGTGGTGGTGGTGATGGTGGTGATGGTAGACCCATTTATGCCAAACATTAGGTTAAAAATATATCCATATGGTAGAACTGGATGCTATACACTGTAATTCTAGCACCCAGGAGATAGAGTTAGGAAGATCAGAAGTTTAAGGTGAGCCTTGGGGTATATGAGATCCTGCCTCAACAAACAAACAAACAAACAAGGTAACATTAGTATCACTTATCTTTTACAGTACAAATGGACTCTAAAATCATAGTTGTTTCAACTATTTGTACTGGGCTTTACTGAGTGGGTTTTCTCTTCTATGTTCTCTTCATCTTGCTGTCATATACCTGGCTGCAGGTTGCACTAGTTAGGAAGGGGGCTGTTTAATCCCAAATGGTGCCCAGCTTCAAGAGAAGGAGGCATGGACTACCCCTTAAAGAGAACATCTGTAAAATATTAAGATTTTCCCTGCCCCCCAACCTATCACATCAAAGAGTATACATTTTGCTTCAGGTGAAGATGAAGGAGGAAATAAGTTATTTTCTCTTTTAAGTTTGTCTCCTTGGTCATATAATTACATTAGTGAAGTAAATGCTAGTTTACTTAGCTTTTAGGTTATTTCATGAAGTAGGCTTCAGGCCAAATGCTGCCACTAGACAGAAATCAAGAAGGGTGAGACAGGCTGGCATTCATATAGGAACTAGTGAGTTTTACTTGAAAGCATCACTTCCGTTTTACTGAGGTGGCTTTTTAAAAAGCTTCTCGTTTGTACTTCTGGGTCCAGGAGAGTGCAATCAGCTTT